>NC_070627.1:17637104-17937937 GCF_947347685.1 Pleuronectes platessa
GGGCTCACAGGCTTATTATCAGTCCACCTCTCTCCCTAAATATCTCACACTGTCTCCTCATCCCTCTTATTGTTTTCTCAAACAGTAATTTGCTTGATAATTTGAAATGAGCTTGTCAGCAGGATTTTCTGTGCAGTCTTTCATATATTGTGTCCACATTTATGCACGAGCATGAGCATCTCAGTTTTCGATTCTTGTTTGTCTGCAGCTTTTCAGTGTTTGTAATCAGATTAGCATCTCAGCCCATCTCTGTGTACAATGCATGTGCATCAAGAGCGCTTGCACAACACATCTGCAAGAATCACCAGATTTCTCTCCCGGTCTTCTCTCTCCGACTCTCCCTCCGACTCTCTCTCTGTCTTTGCCTGCCTGTAGCCGTATCTCAGGAGATAGACATCTTATCTGATAACCACTTTGTTGTTCCTTTCTTCTTAGCCAGGCTTGACTGTGTGGAAAGGAAATCGGTGGGAGTCTTAATCGTGTGTTTATGGAAGCAGATAAGATTTTATATTTTGTAGAGGGGTTTGCTTATCTGTCTTTTCATCTCTGCCTGTTGTCACAGAAATTGTTCTTTCTCTTTACGTGCACAATGCCAGCCTTGTGCAGGAAGTCGTCAACAGTATGTGTCCGACTGTTTATCTGCGTTTGAAGTTGACAGCTTTTCTCAGCAGTGAGTGACAACAGAGAAATCGCAGACAGCACACCTCTCTAACGTAACCTGCACATACAAGCACACTGTACAAGCTCCATTCGGGTTGTTTGTTTTGAGATGAGTGTTCAGTTGCAGGCACAGTCATGCAGAAAGCTCAGCGTGTTGGCCGGGCCTTTTCACACAAAGCCTAGCCTACTGATTGACTTGTGTTCAACTTTTCCATGCTAATCTGAATCTGAATGTGTAAAGTAATTAAAATGTGTGTTTGTGTCTGTGATTCTTTCAGTTGCCTGTCTCCATGGCTATGATGAGTCCGCAGATGATCACTCCACAGCAGATGCAACAGCTCTTGTCTCCCCCTCAGCTCCAGGCCCTGCTGCAGCAACAGCAAGCTTTGATGCTACAGCAGGTAACATACAAGCACACACACACACACACACACACACACACACACACACACACACACACACACACACTCACTTGTGTGAGGGCCCCTGTCTGCAGGCACACACTTGTATACACACACACAAACACACGCACAAATTTAGCATCAGCTTTAGTGAATCATCATGATTCCGGAGTGTATGTTCATGCCCAGCAGGTGATAGAGGTGTTGCCATGTCGACAAAAAAACAATAAACACTCTTCATCTACAAGATATCTGTCAAATAATCAGCCACACCAACCTTGTGACCTTCTACCTACACAAGGGAAACACACACATGCACAAACCCAATAAAGGCTGTAAAGAGAACTATTAACCGAGATAGGGATAGTGGAGTAATTGTGGCACAGGAGATGACTTTAAAACACACACACACGCACACGCAAGTCAATGCCAGAGCAGATAGATTTAATAAGGAGACGTAGCTTTAGGCGAATATAAATTGCAGTGGTAAGATCTGACAACATGTATCATAATGGAAATGGGAAATGTGCTGGCTTTCTGGAAACAAGACATGCAGACGGTTTAGAACCTCTTCACCAGCCCCTTTTTCCTGTAACGAGGAAAAAAGAGAGGGGGGTGTTGATAATGCACATGCACACACACATGCACATACACACACACACACACACATTACACTCCCGCTATTAAAACCACTGAGTTTAACATTGCTCTCCCACTTAATTAACCACAGTATGGACTTGCTCTTAGTGTATATCTGCGAATCAGGCACTTTTACCCACAGACACATACACACACACACACACATGCACATACACACACACACACACACACACACACACACACACACACAGAACAATCAACCAACATATCACTCACTGGAGCATTAAATTTCATATCCCCATGGCAATACAGCATTGTGTAAGAGTGTGTAAGAAAGGTTTTACGGACCACTGCTGCACAGAAAGTTGTGTTTGCGTGGCTAGTCTGTGGATTTGAAAATGTGTTTGTGTGCACGTGTTTTAACCTTTAAGTCTCCCCTAACCTTTATTTATGCCGCAGCTGCTCCGCCTTTCTTTCTTTGGTGTGTTCACTAGAGTCAAGGTCATGGTAATAGGGTGGAGAGGTGAGTGCTTCCCTTACACATGCTCTTAATGCACAGAGCCACTGAATCAAATCATTAAAAGACCTTAATTATCACTTAATTATTCCCTCAACTCACCACTCTCCAGCCAAGTGTGCTTGTGGGTGTGTGAGTACGAGTACACGCTTTCATTTGTCTGTGTGATGAGGAGGCGATCAGGGCTAGTGACGCGGAAAAGAGAGATTAACTCCGCCTAAGGAGCGATAAAAAGAAAGTAAAGACAGATGGAAAAGAAAGAGCAGCAAGAAGGAATGAGTCCTGCATTTAAAAAAAATTATAGAGGGAACATCGTACTACAACACCACAGTAAATTATACTAGGTTGAAGCTATGCCTTGGATAATATTGAAACTGAAAATGTAAATCAATTTTGCAAATAAAATGAAAATAAAAGAGTGGGACCATTACGTTCCACGGGGTGCGTTGTGAGGATGTGTGCAGGCAGCGGAGTGCAGTCTACTCACTGCCGGGTCAGACAGATGAGAGACTGAGGCAACTGCTGCACTGTGAAGTCATTCTCCGCCGTAAAGCCTCTTTGAACATTTGATGCAGCATGAAACAAAGACAAACTGCAGACAGACACCTGTGTGAGCCGTTCTCCAGATATAACCACCGCCAGCATGCACACACGCACACACTGTACGGTCAGTGTGAGTTTTCCTGCCCGCCTTGCTCTCCTCTCAGCAAGATTAGAATCTTAATGGCGCTTCCTGGAAAAATTAATGAACTCAAACAAAAACAGAGAAGCTGTGGCCAGTCAGAGGAGTTTGTGTGTGCAAGTGTTATGTGTGTTTCCATTAAAAAACCTGACTGCAATGCTAAATTCTGTACTTTTAATTTATGGCATTTGGCGTTGTAGTCAAGTTAATTCCAGAAGAAAGTCTGGATGACTTGCAGACATGAAAATGCTTAAGGTGAAAATCTCACAGGAGTGTCAGTAAAAAAAAAAGAAAAACTCCCTTTCCTCAGAGTCCATCAAACTGTTACTGTGGTGACAGCCTATGAATATAACATATAATAATCATACCTTACCTGGGGCCACTCCTTTAACTGCACATGCAATAGAAACAACCCATTTAAGATTGACAGACTCCAAACCCTCAGCCATACAGAGTAGACGTGTACACACACACACACAGTCCCAGCAGGTGTTTTGTGACAGCAGCACAGTAAATGAATCAAGAGTGAACCTAAAGTATTCACAGAGGACTATCGCCCCAGGCATTTTCCCCATAGGCTTAGAGTGGTCTTGTTCAGTCAAGCAGATTTGTGTGTGTGTTTGTGTGTGTCAAGAGAAAAAGCTCTATTTTCCATATTTTCTGGTTATGTAAGCTCCTCTTTAATTGGCGTGATGCAGGTGTAATTCAGGTCGTGCATTGTGCCACAGTTGGATCGTTCTACCCGGCAGTTGTGAATAGCGTCATGCAGTAGCTTTGTTAAACAGAATCACCTTACAACACTAACCCCACACACCATAATAGCTTCATAATATTCTTCGGCTGCATTTGAGCCGTCTGTGTTTGCTTGTTGCTTGCGGTTTGGCAAGAAACCAAACACACTGCCACAACAATAAACTGCAGCCTTCACCAAAAGGCACTGGAACACAGTGCGACTGCATTCCTCGAGACTCCTTTTTCAAGTCCTGGTGTCTGTTGGGACAAGGAGATATCGTTGAGGTTGATACAAAGTGACTCACTCGCCTCATACTTCCTTCTCACCCACCACCATGCTCCTTGTCTTTCTCCTTCCCACCCTCACCCCCTGCCTCCACCTTCTCTGTGTCTGTCTCCAGTTACAGGAGTACTACAAAAAGCAGCAGGAGCAGTTGCATATCCAGCTTCTGACTCAGCAGCAGCAGCATCAGCAGCAGCAGCAGCAGCAGCAGCAACAGCAGCAGCAGCAGCAGCACGCTGGGAAACAAGCAGCGAAAGAGGTGAACTTCACCAACACACTCACTCAGCTCAAGTACACTCCCCAAGTGCACGAGTGCCCTCAAACACAGTGCAAGTGGTTGACATAGGAGCCGGCAGAAGGATGACATCAACATCTAATGTATAGGATGTGGAACATGTGGGCTCTCTTCATTCTCTCTTTCTCTGCTCTCATTCTCCGTTTTTCTACTAGAGCCTGACGATAAACCACTGACAACTAGAAACTGCCTCTGCCAAGGCCCAACAGTCCCCTTATGAAACCTCATTTAAATTCAATGCAACCAGATTTTTATTTGGATCTGCACCAAATTGTACACACTCAGAACTATCATACCCATAAACATTCTTGATTTGTTCCATTAAAAACCATGAATTATGAATGAAAATAGTAATAAAACAAAAGAAACTAAATTGAATCGGTTCTTCCTCTGCTCATGCCCCACCACTCTAAACAATTTGTCGAAAATATGTTGAGAAGTTTTTGCATTTCCTCCGAACAAACAAACACGGATGTAAACATGCTCCATCCTTGCAAGAGGTAATACTTATGCATAGTGCAGACAATGTGAGGAGGTATAACAAATGTGAGGAGGTATATCAAAACCTCGACATTCACTCAAGAGCAAAAAAAATCTGCATTTAAACTTAAAAAGATATAATTTGAAATATAATTGTAATAATCGTATTAAGTCATATTTGGTCAGAGCACTCAGCACTATTCTCTACTTTATTGTTTTATGTACAGCTTGTCTAAAAACAAGGATCAATCGATATGGATTTCCACCATTTTTAGAAAGTTGCGCTATAAGCCCAACACTCACTACCCTGCCGGGGTGTTCATTAGCATGCCTTCAGCTCTAAGCCCGAGGTGAAATCTCTCTGTAGGAGGGGTTTGCCACCCTTTTAATTGTCAATTAACCCCGCCAGCACGAGGAGCCTCCTTTGCTCTCACTTTCTCTCTCTAATACACACACGCACACGCACACACAAATATGCATGAACACCAGGTTTTAACCACAGCTGTGGTACAGTAGGATAACAGAGGATCAACTAGGATCACAACGTGGCACAACAAAGAGGATTCCAATCGATCAGACAAGATTACTGTCATAACCTGTGTGTGTGTGTGTGGGGGGGGGGGGGGGGGCGTACATGTCGAATCCTCATTCACCAAAAATTGCTGAACACACACAGAGGACAGACTTGAAGGCGATAAACCTCCTGAGACAATGCTGATAAACGCATGAGGAGACACATCCTAGATTCCCCCTTTCCTCCTCCTCTCATTCACCCCCCATCTCTCCCAGTAGGCAGACTCCCCCACCACCCTACCCCACAAACCCCCTCACCGACAGCGGTCAGACAACTCAACCGTGACCACAGCAAACCAGTTGTGGTTGACTTGCATGTTGAGAGGGTGTCTGAATCGCTTTTCCCCCTTTTTTTTCTCCCTTGCGCTCTTTCGCTGTCCCAGTTTTCAGGTTTGTTGTCCTGTAACAACTAGACAAGTGCAAACATTGGTCACACAGCTACACATACATGCAGAGAGGGAGAGGCTTGATGTGCGATGGTTCACTGCACAAACACACACACACTTGGGGGAATATGCCTCCCTACAGAGCTGCACGCAGCTGATATGACTAAGGCCATTTCCATCAGTCAGTGTTTCTCAGTCGCTGCGAGCCATCAGTCACACCTTTTTAGTCGACTCTCACCTCTCAGGTGTCCTTATAGACTGTAGAGGGGGAGAGGGTGGTTTTCAATGTAAGGCTTGAGCTGTTCCTAAGCCTCCAAGTAGATGAGATAATCTTGTTGTATTTGAAGACGTAAATTAATCCAGTTTAAAGCACATAGGTTTCAGCACCTTCTAGCAAACCTTTAGCAAACTCAAAAAAGGGGAGAGAAGTTGACAGAGGAGACAGTAGAGGAAGGAGCGAGAGTAAAACAGAAAACCTCTCCTTTGCTGTTTGGAGTTTGTGTATGAGTGGCCGTGACTTTTTACTCTTTCCCCTCTTTTCTGCAATTCCTCTCCACTTTCTTGTCTGAATGGAAGTGATGAACTGAAAGCAATAGTGTATGTATGTGTGTGTTGAGTCCGTGTTCGTGTGTGTGAGTCGCCGATGCATTTGGGACTGGTCAGGAGTCAGCTTAATGAAGTGACTCTGACCATCACAAAAGATGTGTGCATGTGTATGTGTGTCTGTCAGTGTCCATCCATAGTGTGTGTGTGTGTGTGTGTGTGTGTGTGTGTGTGTGTGTGTGTGTGTGTGTGTGTGTGTGTGTGTGTGTGTGTGTTTGTGTGTGTGTGCGCGCGTCTTTGTGACTGGCAGGCTCAGACAGTGTGTGATGTGCTCATAAATCACATTGACAGCCTGTTACTGCGCTAGCTTTGGCCACTCAGCCACAGCTAATGTAAACAGAACACAGGCACACACACACACACACACAATGTGTGCTTTAAAGAACCATGGTCATATCTCTGGAGGGAATGAGAGACAGATGGGGGAGTGGTAGAAATAAAATAGACGGACAAGTAGAAAAGGGGGATAAGACGTCTGGAAAGAGAGGAGGAAAAAGAGGCTCAGTTCATTTAGAACACTCGGATCATGATAAACCATTTACTGCATCAAATGAGGATTTGGCTGTTCCCTCCAGCGAACTGCACTCGACCACTACACCACTTAACTGTGGCAAAGCCAGAGCGGTGCATGTTTCCTAATTAGACTGTAGTTACAATGCAACAGACACTGATCTTCTCAACCTTCACACTGTTGAACTAGAATGGCACACAGGAGAATACATACCATAATATTCCCCTTCGGAAACCACATCTAAAGTCACTAGATCTGGATTTTTATTTGGATCTGGGCCAAATTTTACACAGCGGTGCCTTGGTCGTGCCCCAACTCTGCACAAAACTTAATGGAAATCAGTTGACTATAGCTTTTGTGTTATCCAAACAAACAAAAAAACAAACACAGACAAATACATAACCTCCTTGGAGGAGATCATAAAGTGAATGGAAAATGCAGTATGTGAAAGCCCCATGTCGTTGACAGGAACAGGGATTGACTGTGATTCATATGAATAGAAATCCGGACTTAGACTGTTTGGTTGTCTAAGGTCTATTAATGTCTATTCCAATCATATTGTCTCAATTTGAGCACTTCCTATGGAGTCCAGAATTAAATAAAAAATTTCATTTTCTGAGTGTTTGACTGAAAATGGTAATAGCTACTAAAGCACCTGAAGTTTATAATATTTTCAGAGAATTGGAAAAAGAATTTGGTGGCTCTTTATTCATCTCTTCCATCTTCCCTAATATATGCTTGTCTGTTTCAATTGAAGTCAGATTCCCAACAAATAGTACAAGTAGTAACATATTTTTATTCACTTAAAGCTAAAACCAAGTTAAATCAAACCATCGTAAGGGGCAACAAATATCCCCCCCACACACACACACACACAAACACAAACATGCTGCCATCACACTTCTTCTCCCCAGGCACTAAGTCTGAAAGGAAGTGACCTATCTGCCCTTCCTGTGAGTTCCTCTCTGTTCAAAGAGTTCCAGGCTGCCACTTTCTTTCTCACACACACACACACACATACACACACAATGCGCAGTTCCTCAAGTTCTATTTATTTATTTTTCTTCTCCTCTAGTTATCTGGAAGAGATAAAGTCCATCTCTCCCAGGGGTTGGTCAGGGGTTACTTCAAACAGTGCGGCAAAGGCCAGGTCTGCCCCAGACTGTGAGTGCAGGAAAAGGGACATTTATCACTGTAACACACACCGACATTATCGCCACGCGGCATGTAGTCTCTCCTTTGCTCCCTTACCCTCATTCCCCCTCCATCCTGCTTGAATTCAGGGTCGTCATTGTTTTATTACAGGACAAATTTTCACCTCTCGGAATTCTCGCTTAGTTTTTTTTTGGGGGGGGTCAAACCATGTCCAAGACTGGAGGCCTTATTTTAACAAATGCTTCAAAATTCTTCTAAAAAAATGTTTATGTTAGCTCTTCTTTGCTACATGTAAACATATTCCAATCTATTCCTAAAAAATTTACTTTTTAGATTCTGTCCTATCAAAAAAAAAAAAAATAGTTTTGTGTCACAAAGTTACTCACTTATCATCCTAGTTTAAGTCAAGCATCTTAACACAAACAGGAAAAAATACACAAACACTTTTAAAACTTGCCTGGCTCTTGTGTTTTTATCTTATTTTTATTTATTCGATGTCTTACTGTTGGGCTCTTGGCTCTTTTTTTAATCTCTTGATGTATCTTCCCCTATTTAAACTGAATAGCACTTTGGTTAATGTCTACGGTTTTAAAGTGTTTTTTTTTAACAAATGAAACTCAAAATACGTAATGAGAGATATTTCTTTGATATTGTATATAAATCATTTAAATTCTAGATATGAATGCATCTCATTGACAGTATCACTACAGCAATTACCAGAAACAGACTTACTTACTAACTTTTAAATAATTTTTCCTGCTGTCTGTCTCTCTGTCCTCTGGCGAACAGCATTTAGGCAATAAGCAGTTGGCCTTCCAGCAGCAGCTGATCCAGATGCAGCAGCTTCAACAGCAGCACATCCTCAACCTCCAGAGACAAGGACTGGTCCCAATGCAGCCCACCGCTGCCATGCAGTCTCTGCAGCAAGGTAAACACATGCAACATCCACACCATCCATATATATATATACAGACACATAACATTGCCCACATTGTCACAACACCACACACATGGGCCTGCAACCAGTGCCGCATGTGAAGCCTGTTAAGTTAATCAGCCTATAAAAGATAAAAAGAAACCTGATTGGTGGGTTTGTGAAGGTACTCATTTGGATAATAGGTAAAATATGCCACTAAGCCCCCCTGCTCGGTGGTTAGCATGTGCCTGTGCTAGTGTGTTTGCATGTGTGTGTGTACTTGAGATAAGCCAGACACAAGGACATCATCGTTTTGCCATTACTGTGCCCACTGGATTTTTTTTCGTTCCTGTGTGTAACTTCTCCCACAGTTTCTTCAGTTTGTCAGCACAGTTTAACAACGATTAATGTTGACTGTTGACTGGCCCGCCCTTAGTGAGCGTGTGTGTGTGTGTGTGTGTGTGTGTGTCTGTGTCCACTTTAGTCTGCACACAGAAGTGTCCAACACACACACACACACACACACACTTTATCTCACACAGAGAATGCTTGAGGGGTTCTAAAGTAGCCGTAACATTGGTAAAGCGCTGACTGAGTTGACCAAACAGACCAGTTTCCTTCCCTCTGTCTGTCTGTCTGTCTGTCTGTCTGTCTGATCTCTCTCTCTCTCTCTCCCTCTCTCTCTCTCGCTCTCTCTCTCTCTCTCTCTCTCTCTCTCTCTCTCTCTCTCTCTCTCTCTCTCTCTCTCTCTCCTCTTAGTCACATGCACAACCTCGCATATTCTTTTTGAAATCTTAATGTGACAAAACAAAATGTATTCAATCAAATAAATGTAACCTTAAGACAATGCCAAAAAGTGCACTGAAACTTTAGTGTGTGTGTGTGTCTTTTGTAAGTGGAATTATTAGTTTACAGAGGGAAGAGAGAAAATAAAGAAGTGAATACAAATTGAATACTAGGCCACAGTTTTGGAGAGAAGAGTGTAAATTTTTCCAGACAGTTGCAAACACTTGGCTTTTGGAATCTCCTTCTCTTTCTCTCTCTCCCTCCATATCAGAGTGGAATTTCCCTGCAGTGTGATAGAGCCGCTCCATTGTGACGGCTCAGCCAGGCGTGAGCCAGAGCATTCCTCTGGCCAGCCATGCCACACAAACACACAAACACACATTAATAAACACTCACACCGAAACACACATGCACACACACACAAACGCACAGTGCGGACCCGCCTCAAAGGGCTGTTGTGTCCGGTGGGTTAGGTGGGGGTGGTGGGGGTGGTGGGGGCGACATGAGGGGACCTGATATGCTTTTTGTTTAGTACTCTTACAGAATGAAGTAGCTATACATTTCAAAGCCTTCTTTTATCAATGTTAACAAATACAACCGATGGAGAACTTAACAGATTTGAATGAGAATTAAATTGTGAGTATGGACGTTACTATTTCAGCAGGTTTTTTTTCATACACAAAATTTGTATTTGAATTAGATCCAACTTCTTTCTAACCAAAGGCTTCTTCTCGACATATCTCATATGTCAGACATAAATGTGAGACTCCGGGTTTGCACATTTGAAATGTGTGAGTCAGTAACTGTTGGAAAGAGCTCTCTCATATTTTCAAATGTTTTCTATCTGTCAACGAAAGCTGCAGGAAATTGTGAGAGCACATTTTCACCTGAATGTGCAAAAATTGAGATTTTTTTGTTTACAAATCTGTTCCGCTCTCAGCTGCTCACTCCTTAACTTTGCTTGCTTTGCACTTATCTGTAAACTGCTGACTTTTCCCAAAAGCCAGACTCCCTTATTTTTCCAAAGTTTTTTTAGTGGATGCATGTGATATGAGCCAGACTGATAAGTCAGAAGAGGAAACACTTTATCTTACAATCCCTGTTACTACTTTACACTTTCACTCTCTCTGGGCGTGTCCACGGATCGGTCGGATTTCTTGGATAACACACACACACACACACACACACACACACACACACACACACCACCTCATTCTTCCAGAGTGAGAGCTTTTGTTTTGGCGGGACTCCAGAAGAATGCAGACAAAGCAGACATAATATTTGGATTGCTGCAAGGTCTTGGTGTGTGTATGTGCAGATGTGTGTGTGTGTGTATGTGCGTGGTAAGATCCATTGGAGTAGACCGTGGCATTTTTCAGCGTCTCTCTCACTGTGAAATTAGAGCAGAAGTAACCGAGCTGTGACTAGAAGGAGCACAAAGTGTGCAACATCCCTCTTTAAACAAATAGTGGTAGTGACAGCAGTGGTGGTGTTGGTGGACAGTAGCAATTGCCAGCAGAGATTAAGAAATTGCTGAGAAGTCATGGATATCTGGGAAGATAATTATAACAATAACACGCTGAAATTAACCTCCCATCTGTTTTTGTTTGTCTCATTTTCCATTTTCCTCTTTTAACCACTCCCAGGAGACTGTAATAGTTGCATATATTTGATTTGGTTTAGAAAAGTACGTATCTTTACTCCAAGCCATTGTCCGACCAACTTATCATTACCCATATTATTTTTGCCTTAATTAATTCACTTAAGGTAGGGCTGGTATTTTTTTTATTAGATTTTTTGAAATCCTGTTAAGATCCCTAAATATCGTTATCAGAAATACAAGACATAAAGCTTGTGCCCCTGGCCCTTACAGTACTGTAATAAATATGACCGAGCATTTCATTCAGATCAATGTGGGATGATTTTCGAATCATAGGGTTTTGTGTGAAGCCTGCTTTTCGAGGATTACCTAACTTAACTTTAATATCCTATGAGCCTATTCACACTCATAGTGTGAATTTGATTGGGTCATAGTTGAGAAAGTCCCTCTGCTAAGTGCCAAGTGTTTTCCCTCCCTGCAGCGATGTGTCCGTCAGACCTCCAGCAGCTGTGGAAGGAGGTGTCAGGCGTGCAGAGCAGCGAGGAGGCCCTGAAACAGGCAGAGGGCCTGGACTTGAGCACCAACTCTACCTCAGCCTTCCCCAAAGCTGCCAGCGCTCACATCCCACTGCACAGCCTGCACAACGGACAGAGCCACACCCCAAAGAGAGACAGGTACCGAAACTTTTCACACAGTGATGGTGTGTTTGTGTGTGTCCTCTGTGAGACCTCCAGTCTTTCTAAATCACACACCCCTGCTATTTCGTTTTCGACCTGGAACCTTTTTTAGCTGTTCTTCTTTCTTATCCACACTCATAAACGCAAGAACAAAACATGCACATGTGGCATACCACACATCTCCGGGGTGTAAACATCACCTCAGCTCATTTGATAGGAGGTTTGTTGGGCTCAGTGTGCTCTGCAGGAGAAGAGAGGAAAGGATTGTGAATGCAGAGGAGGAGGAGGAGAGAGAGGCGGTGTGTCTGTAGAGATAAATTCCTCAGTGTAATGTGGGCTTGATGAGGGATGCATGTGCCAGGTGTATTTGTAACATGTACTGTATGCTGTGTCAGGCTTGTGTTCTCCCAAGGCTGTATTGGCTGCTCATGGGTTTGTCTCCATCTTTAAGAGCCAGACTGTTTGAGTGGATATCCTCCTTCACCAAGGCAGACAGCGGAGATGACCATGTCCCCCTTTACTCCAAAGGAAGCCAACCCCCCAGCCAGTGAGTAGCCTGTTCACACTCAAACATTCACACACATATCAGTGGAACAGACAGAGAGACGTGCTATGGGAGGCTGGTCTGAAGTGTCCTTTAGCACTGATTCACTGCTTGCTTCTATGCCCTTTGTTGACCCTAACCTTTGACCTCATTTTGGAGTAAGTCGACATGGGTCAGCAAATATTAATTAAAAGAGCTTTTAATAATTGATCAAATATGTCAAACACTGTCACGCAACAGCCACAGTGTGCCTCTGGTATCCCGACAGATTTAAACTATAGTAGATCACAAAGGGTGTAGCATTAGTGTGTTAGTCTGCTAAGCAAATGCATGGCTGATGTGGACGAGAATGTGGTCGCCAGAAGTTTGTCATGTCTGCTGTCTGAGCTGCTTCTGCTTTGACTCAACCACAGCCAGCGCATGCATACACACGAAACACACACGTGCAGCTGCACACATGCACACACACAGCTCCAACCTCAGCCGGCACATATGATCAGAAAGAGGCGAAAAAGGAAAGAGACAGGGAGAGAGACATGTTTCCATCTGCGAGACAAATGGTTTCTGTTAGACAACCTTCTGATGTTGATTTGGGAGAATCCCCATCCCAGTGCTCACACGCGCATGCACACACACACACACACACAGTCATGTAAATATACGTGGAGACAGCAATCGCCGGCGAAGATCCAGGTCTGAACCACATGTGCTACTGGACCTGCTGCACACACATGCACATGCACATACACATGTGCACATGCACGGATACACTTATTTTACCCAGGGCCCAAAACCACGCCTGGCCCTGTCTTTCATCATCACACACACACATATACAAATATACAAACACTCAAAAATATACACAGATGTACACACATGCGCACACACACATAACCTCACCACAAAAGAACAACCAGCACATGACGGCAGCCGCCGCCAATCAGTCATGGCTGGTTGGTCCTGTGCCGACTCTGTGTCAACTCCTGAAACATAAGAACACACACCAACACTAACACACTCTTGCACCACACACGCCAAGGACAGAAAGACAGGTCATGGACTTCAAAATGTGCCTCTGAGGTTGCTGGAGCAATTCCCTTATTTGCCTGGCTTCTGTAACTGACCCCACTTTGCTCTATCCTTCTCTCTCTGCACTTGGCTTTGTGAGCTGTACAAACTAATGACTGCTAACCAGACTCAGATGGTTGCATTGATGCTGTTGCTGTAGTCGGTTTTGCATGTGTGTGTGTGTGTGTGTGTTTGTGCACGAGAGTGTGGCACATTAATGCTGCTTAATCTAAGTATTCGCTTTATGTTTTATGGATATAATTCAGCATCTGTTTAACTGTCTCTTTGTCCACAGTCATGAGGAACATGCAGGCTCCCATCCACTTTACGGCCATGGAGAGTGTAAATGGCCCGGCTGTGAAGCACTGTGTGAGGACATGGGACAGTTCATCAAGTAAGTAAAATATTATTCAAAGTATAATGTGTCAGGGTTATACATTAATACAATCCCACTATGCAATCCAAAATAAATGCATTATTTTTTGATACTAAGGTCTCAGAAGAGTTTAATAATATTACTATTTAAATTCAAACTAGAATGCCACTCAGTAGAGCACATACACCCACCAAGGCCCAACAGTCCCCTTATGAAACCACATTTAAATTCACTAGATCTGGGTTTTGGATCTGCACCAAATTTAACATGGTTTGCATATCAGTCCCCTTAAAATGCCAGATTCTTTCATCAACATCTATGAATTATTGTGTGGGAAATCAAGGAAAGTGTTGGAAATCCCCCTATTTCTCAAGTAAAAACAATTGCAACAATATATACACTTGCATTTATCACAAACCCTCCCTTAGACCATATTAAAACGTTCTTCAGTTTTAACACTAAGTTGCAAACACACAATGCCTGGTACTTAAAAAAAAAAAAAAAAACTCAGCAGCACTAGCCCCTAGTATTACTGTAGGAAAGAAAGAGACATGATGCGATCTCTGATTCAGTTTACCTGTAGGCACCGGGGAGGAAGCAGAACAAAGTGAAGCTACAGTATGAGCTTTACGTGGAGATGTCAATCATTGGAGTCTTGCATTACCCCACTGAATCACCAGTTGCCATCTGTTGCATCACATTTCACATTTGCTCTGACGCACATGCACACAGGTACATATACGTTCATGTGTGAAAATTCTTTGTTTTTTCAAGGGATTTATTTTATTCTCTTGTCTTCCTCTTCATACTTTTTTCTCAGCTATATAATATTCATTTGAGTGACTGATTGAGTTTATTTTATTATTTTGCTTTCCTTAATACTCCTAATAAGAGATAGGTCATATGTTCGCCACCCATAGTTTTTTTTGTATTTTGTATATTTTACTCTGAAGGGTCAGACGCATTGTATTTCTGTGTAAATACACAATTATTCTCCATTAGCTCATCCATAAGCACAATGAGTTTCCACATCCATGGTGAACACATGAAACAACCTCTTTCTCACTCATTCCCTCTCTGCTTCCATTTTCTTGCACTTTTCTTCTTCCTCTCCTCCCTCCGTACGTCTTTCATAGCTGTTACTTGCCAGTTTGGAGTCACTGGGGCATGCTGATGTGGTATCTGGCCTTGACACTCTACAGCTACACCTCCTCCACTGTCACACAGTGGACTACCCCGTGGCACTGTGGCTGCTAACAAAGGCTTCCCAAGCCTCTAATGAAGCCCTAAACAAACTCAACCTCTAATTATCTGGAACTTTTAGCTATTTGAGCAATGGAGTTATTAATAAGCCTGGGTGATGAAATATGTACACACACACACACACATGCATAATCACAGCCGTGTGCGTGGTGATTGTGATGGCATCGGACAGTCAGATCAAAGCTCGTAGGCAGGCTGGGAAAGTTTGGAGAGGAAAGCTGTTGTTTGGTGTCTCATTTCACGTAGCCCCGGGGCAGATGGAAGGAGAGAGAGAGAGAGAGGGATAAAGAGAGAGGGAGAGAGAGAGAGTGATAGTGTCTGTGCCTGTGTGTGTGTGTGTGTGTGTAAGAGAGAGAGAGAGAATAAGAGGGAGATGAAAAAAATAGAGGCAGTGACAGATAATTCTGTCAGTCCGACAGTGCGCTCCCTTCCAGCCAGCTTTAGTCATCGCCCCAGGAGAGAAAAGGGTAGAACAGAAGAACAGAGGAGGGGGACACTCCACTATTTGAGGCCTTTCTTCTCCTCTCCTCTTCTTCTCTAACCCACCTCTCCCCCCTCCTCCTCCTCCTCCTCCCTGTCCTCTGGTATAATACTCTGGTTGTGGTCGGTGGAGCTCGGTGTAATGTGGGTTAAAGCCTTGTCTGCCAGCACTCAGAGGAGTAAACAGAGCCTCATTGTCGGGACACATTGAGAAAAAAAAGAAAACTCTGCTACTGTTTATGGCCCAGCTATAGAGAGACAGGAGGGTTTTGGGGGCAGATTTCGTTGGAATGAGTGTGAATCATAGACATTTGGGGAGTTGCGGGGGAAGAGGAGTGGGAAAGGGGGGCAGTGGACAGAAGTGCAAGTGGGAAAGAGGGAGAGAGAGCCTGACCGAGAGTCAAAGAGAGAGAGAGAGAGGGGGAGAGAAGGGTGAGATCATGTTTTTGTTATTATTATCGTGCACTTGTGTTGAGCCGTCTATCTGCCTGGATTAGCCATGCCATGACATCATTGTTTTTGTTTCATTTCCAGTCTTCGCCTGATATTGCCTAACTTTCTACTTTCTCGGAGAAACACACACGCTCACATGCACGCACACTACAAACACACACACATTTCTTGATGTTAAATACACTCTCAGTATAAACAAGTCTAAAACGCAGATTTATGAGGATTACAGGTTAACACCACATGATATCAGAAAAACGGCTCTGATATATTGACACTTATTTATCTCACACAATCATATGAACACACACACCCACACACACTCATACACACAGGACTAGCGGGGGCAACCTGTGAATAACCTTGGCGATGACAGAGGGGAGAGAAAGGGATGAAGGAAGGGAGACAGGGAGGGGTGCGCTGGGAAAGATCAGAAGGTCTCGGGTCCTCCCACATTGGAGGAAACAAACAGCGCCACCATTTACACACACACATTCACACATGCACAGCAGTGTTAATAAGTGGAGTGGAGTTTCGCTAACAGAAAGTCTTAAGATAAGGCTCTGTGTGATAACACATGAGCTCATATCCAGGTGGTTGTCTTAGATCATGCCTCACTGAGCACCAGTGAAGTATACACACACAAAACACAGCTGCTGTGTCCTTCCCTAGACAAAATAAACCTCCAAGATTATGATTTATTTATGTCTTACTGAAACGGCTCGTAGCTCCGTTTGTATAAAAGTCAAAGGGCTGAGTTTTGTTACTTCATCATCCAGTCTGTTGACATGAGTGTAACTGGACTAGCAGCACTTTGATCGTCACATTTATATCTCCCCCTCCCCTTCTCTCCTCCAGGCACTTGAACAATGAGCATGCCCTGGATGACCGCAGCACCGCTCAGTGCCGAGTCCAGATGCAGGTGGTTCAGCAGCTGGAAATACAGGTGAGCTAACACACAGGCTCAAACTAAGACACTTAATTTACATCCGCTCACAAACAAAGTCTTGAGGACTGTTTCAGCCAGTCAATGGCAGTAACTTGTCTGAGGCAGGGCAGAGTTTATGGAGAGCAGTGGAGCTTGTAATTTAAAAGGAGCAGTCGGCAGGGAAGCTGCCATCGCTGCTCCAATTATAAAGCTGCTCCGGTCACCAGCAAGAGAGTGCAAGGCTGAGAGAGGGGAGGAGGGAGAAAGAGGAGAAAAAAGAAAGGGGAGAGAGAGAAAGAGAGCTAGAGACGAGCTAGAAAGTGGAGGACCAGGCTGCACTGCCTCTCTTGTTCTTAAAGTGGTTAATGCACGCAAACCTCTTGAAACATCTGAATGCTCCAGCAAAAGAAAAAAATACCAACACTGGATGAGATGTGAGTAGTAAGTAAGAAAAGTTCCAAAGTGAAGATACTAAACCTGTCCCTTCACACTCGTCTTGACATGGTTTCAAAAAACGGCCCTGAATACTCCATTCACGTCATAGTGTAGTGTGAGGGGGGAGAAGGGGCTTAGAGGGGGGTGGAGCGGGGGCGGCGGCCCAGTATTAGGGTTAGAGTTGTTTGGTGGTGGTAGTAAACAGCGTTTAGCTGAGACCCTCAAGCCACCACCAGGGAACGCAAAGTGACAGAGAGGCAGCTGGTGTCACATCACATCATGATGGACGTCTCTCTCTCCCTAACATGTCACTTCATCCCTCAGCAGTCCACAGGAAGCCCACCACTCTACGCTCCATACACTAACACACCCACACCCAAACGCACATGTACACGCACAAACACACACGCACACACACACACACACACACACACACAGACATACACACATACACAGTCGTGTCTCCATGACTTCCGAGGACATTACATTGACTTACATTGATTTGCTGGAGACTTACTCTAACCGTAACCATAGTTTCTACATGCCTAACCCTTACCCTCACACTGAAGTTATCCTAAACATAATCTTAACCTAAAACTTAACTTAAACCTAACCTTAAAACATGTCTTTAGCTCAAATTTTATGATTTAAGTTAAGAGATCTCCTTTTTTGTCCCTATGAGGAAGACATGTCCCCATAATGTGACTTTGTAAACATCAGTAATAACTGGACCACTCTCACACAGACACACTCACATGCATGCAGCAGCACAGGCACTGTGTTTGAGCTCCTCATATTTGCATGTATGTTAATGAGAAAAATCGGTCTTAGTTTAGGTCCCATGTTTTTGGAGGCTTCAGGTGTGTAAGCATTCACTCTCGCACAAACACACAGGAGGCAGCGTCTCCACAGGTTGTAGCAGGAGCAATTGAAATGGTGCTTTACAATGTCAAACGGGGACGAGTGTGTCTGCAGGCGAGTGTAAGAGTGTGTGAGGGAGAGAGCTCCCGGTGCGGAGGCAGCTACCGCTCACACTTTGCTCTCCACCGAAGGTGTTATTGTAATTGTAAATCAATGTAATTGAGAAAAATGTGATTTCATAAAGATTACCATCCCTGTGTGTTTCGCAGCTGGCGAAAGAGAGTGAGCGACTCCAGGCCATGATGACCCACCTGCACATGCGCCCCTCAGAGCCAAAGCCTTTTAACCAACCTGTGAGTACACCACAGCACCCTGGACCCTACATTACATTACCCCTCAGCCTCTGGCACTGAGCTTCCACTGTTACATCTCATTCACACACAAACTCTTCTTTTATCAGTTTCTTTACTGCTTAACCTTCCCGGGATACGACACTCCTCTTTTCCTGTCTAGCTTGATATCTGCACCCTCTACTGACCAGTGAGGGTTATTATATCATTAATAAATCACAAAGACGACTTTCTGCTTGTCTCGTTCTTCTCTTTTTTCCTCTTCTCTTTGTCCTTCTTGTTTTCTTCCTTCTCACCTCTCTGTCTAAACTTCCCATTATACATCTGTGTTTCAGTCCTCAGAGAACATCATAAATTTCAGCCATTCACAGATTGTGTTGAAGCCCAGATCTGTGTTTGATTCAGCCTGTTCTTTTTAGAGAAAGCTGCTAGAGCAATCGCTCACAGCATTTTTAGTGTGCTGACAAAATGGAACGAAATTTGATGTGATGGTTGTGTGTGTGTGTCTGTGTCCACACTGCTCGGCAAAGTTGTTATTAGGTATCTAATGAATATTTCATTATTCAGATTGACGAGGAGTCTTATTAAAATATGAAGATGTTGAAATTAATTGTCAATTAGAGGTGGAGTGTCTTAATTT
This sequence comes from Pleuronectes platessa, assembly GCF_947347685.1. NCBI lineage: Eukaryota > Metazoa > Chordata > Actinopteri > Pleuronectiformes > Pleuronectidae > Pleuronectes > Pleuronectes platessa. The sequence goes on from NC_070627.1 coordinate 17,656,357, forward strand.
GAGGGGATATAAATGGGTGCAGCCGAGTGGCAACGCGTGTGTGTGTGTGTTTGTGTCTACTTTTGTGTGTCTGGGTGATGTGTTGATCACAGGGGGATCAGCTGCCATTAACATCTAATGGGAAATCAGGAAGAGGCGTGTTCTGTCACCACTGGAGACGAGCCTTGGGGTCAGGGATTGGAGGAGGAGGGGCAGGGGAGGAGCGTCAGGAATGGAAACAAAGCTTGGCCTCAATTAACAGGGTTCGACTGTTGCCGTGGTGATGTGGCAGGGTTGCGGCGTTAATGAAGTACCTGTTAAACAGCCCCGCCCCCTCCAGTCAGCTTAAATGGTACGGAGAGGGGGCAGAGGAGAGTCAGAGAGGCAATTCACACATTTTACATACATATAGACAACACATGCACACACATACACACTGTGGCTTTAATTAGTCCTAAGCTAGCATCCCTACAACGGTTTTCCCATAGAGCCTGGGCGCACTGGTATATTTGTGTATGTGTGTGCGTGCGTGTGCAAGGCTCTGCCTAATTGGGCCGTATTAGTCCGTGAAGACTTTGCCATCGCAGAGTGTGTGTGTGTGTGTGTTCCCGTCTTACAAACATGCTGTCGTGTGGTTTTGTTTTTGTAAGCTGAGGGTTAATTGCAGCCAGCGCTGTGTATATAAATATATGTTCATGTTCAGTGTGTGTGATTGTGTATGTGTGGTTCTGTACAAGGATGTGGGTTTGCTTTTTGGAACTGGTAGAGACGGAAATTCACGGGGAATATCAATGGCTTTATTATTTTCTCATGATGATGTGAGTTTACATCAGTAAGTCTTTCTGGATTTAGCTTCCCTACTGCTGTCAGTTAAACAACTTCAAATTGAAGGTCCTGCTGGCCCGTGTAGTTTCATGTCTGTGCTCTATGTTGAACAGAGCATTGGTAGAACCCCAAATATGTCAATATTCTTACACAACTAATCAACGGAACTGTTTAGAAACATTATCCACGAAGATATCTGTTATGTATATGACACAAACAAATCATCTAATGCACTGGTATCACCTGACCCTGATCTTATCTACATGATGCTTCCCTGTTAACAGCACCAGCAGATGGTGAAGCTTTAAACATGAGTGAAGCATCAGTCATATAAATAAAATATTTTTCCCCTAACTAAAACAATTCTTCACACTTTGGACAGAAACAAAAAATGTATTAATCATAGCTAAGGGACACAAAGTCAATTAAGCCCCTTTGATTTGTAATAAAACGTTTCACACTTTTTGAGGCTGATATCAGTCAGCTCAATGTAAATTGATAGATACTGCAATGATTACAATATAAGTACATTGGAAAAAATTGAATTGTTTTGTATATTTAAAAAAATGCAGACATTTCCTTATTTTATTTTAATTATCATAATGATTACATTTTTTGTTCTTGACGTTTTTTATTATATTTGAATGTATTTTTTTTTATTTTATCTAGATTTTTTAGATTATTTTATTTTATGGAATCACACGAATAGAAAAACAATGAACCTGCAGTGGGGGACAAACAAGCTGAATCCTCTCCCTTATTTCTGTGTCTGTCTCTGCCACTCTCCAGCTGAACCTGGCTTCCAGTGGCTCTCTGTTGAAGCGGGACAGCGATGCCTACTCAGAGGGCCTTCAGCACCCCCCCACCTCGGCCGCCACCCCCATCACCCCGCTGCGCCAGGGACCCTCGGTCATCAGCTCCTCCAGCCTGCACTCACACTCCCACTCCCACACGCACGGTGTCGGGCCCATACGGAGGCGCAACTCCGACAAGTATTGCACCCCCATCGCCTCAGGTAGACATTTCCCCTTACCTCACTCAGTGCCATCCTAGTTGTGTCATTATCATATATTATCTAATTATTGATTAAATGATTAATAATAGACTCTAATTATGTTTTTTTTTAAATCCAGCATTAGGTTTTTCTTCTTTTCCACAGTAATTACAGTATGTCTCCATTCAGCCATCACCTTTCATTCATGGCACAATCACTGATGTAGTCTTTCCTGCAGTAAAAAAAAAGAAAAGAAATATAGATATACTGTAGCCCTTAGTTATGATGTCAAGTAGCCAAGCTCAATGCACACTGTTAGATGTTATTTTTTTCAGACACAGTTTTAATATTTTGAACCATTGTATTGATCCTTACTTTTTTTTTATATATGTTGTTTACATTGAATGTTATTTGGTAAATGTTACACCACACACCATAATTTTTAAATATGTAGCTCATCTTACTTAATCCTTACGATGTTTCCTGTTTATTCAGAGCTGGCTCAGAACTGTGAGTTCTACAAGAACGCTGATGTCAGGCCTCCCTTTACCTACGCCTCTCTTATACGTCATGTAAGTCTCCCCTCAGATCCGTTTGCACCATCTCTTCTCTCCATCTGGGATCTCCTCTACATTTTGTCCACTCTCTCTTCCTGTCCTCAGGCCATTCTGGAGTCCCCAGACAGACAGCTGACTCTCAATGAAATCTACAACTGGTTTACACGGAAGTTCGCCTACTTCAGGAGAAACACAGCAACATGGAAGGTAAGGGCGCATCATATACACCCTGACTTTCACTACATCCTTCAAATGGGGCTTAAAAAAATGAACATGCTGATGAGGAGGGCCTCCGCTCTGGTGGAGATGTAACAGGACAGTGTTTTGAGGCAGTGACGGAGAAGAGGATGTGAGGAACTAAAAAACCATCTCATCCCCTCTATGCTTAACTGAGGCAGCTCAGGATCATATTCAGCCGCAGACTTATCCAGCCACGTACCTCAAAGTGCATGGGCGGGCTCCTTTGTGCCATCATAATGAATGCATAACGCCACAGCCCCCCACAGTCTAAGACTCAAATCTTTATATTGCAAATTTATAAAACGGTCTAATATTGTATATAGTATTTCTATTTTTATCTCGTTTATTCTAGGTTTCATTTCATATTTTCTTTCCAGCTACATTTTCTACAAGTGGATCAATATTTTTTTTATCTTATCTTATCTTATCTTATTTACATATATATGCTTATATCAAAATAAACTCAATAATCCCTTTATTAAACCTAAATTCCATTAATGCTGAACCGATATTATGTAAATCCCTCAAGCTCACATTATGCTACAAAAGGTTATTATAAAAAAAGTCAAAATTTAACGATGAAAGATAGAAACCATTTGACTTCAGGCAGTATGTTGAAGTTGTTTAAACGATGGTGAAAATGAGCAACATCGTATTTAGGAAAATGTAAGTTTGGATACGATTCAGACTCAATCGGAGCTTAATGTCTACAAAGTAAATGTGGTCTGTGCCCACTGATGAAGCCTTTCACTAAAGTTGATGCCAGCTGAGAATTGCTCGACCACGATGAGAGAGAGAAAAAATTAACAAAATGAGTGGGCAGGTTATACTGTTATTTTAAACACTGAGGCCATGTGAGTCACTTTGTAGAAAATGGAGTCGCTCAGTGGGCCTAAATGTAATGAAGCCTGTTCTTATAATGATTCAAGAACACACGTGTTCTAGTTCCTCATTCTTCAAACGCTGACTCTGCTCTGCTCTGCAAAAGATATGACTGATTTGACAGTTAATGGTTGTTTCTGGTCTTTAAGAGAAGCTTTCCTGCGTTTCTCCTCGTTCACTCCATCCTTCTTTCTTCCATTCTCCCACTCCGTCTCTCTCCCTATCAGCCATAAACAATTCCCTCACCTCGAACATGGCACATGGAGAGTCGGCCCCGCTCGTCCCAGTAGAGCCACATCTAGCCGTGATAAAGCCTCATTATAGAAATGCACATACAGAGCTGGTGCACACACACACACACACACTGAATTCTTTCCCACACACACTACTGGCCTGATCCCACCATCGTAGGTGCTGACCCATTTCTGAAGAAACCTCACACTAATTTGAGTGTCACTTCCTCCAGAGAGAGGGAAAGGGAGAGAGGTGGGTGGTGGGGGGGGGGGAGGGGCTGAGGAGAGAACCCCGGCCTTCCTCTAATAGCCCCTAAAACCAAGGGAAGGGAGGTGACAGGACGACTGCGTGGTGTGGAGGGGGTTAAGAGAAGGGGGCAGCCAGGAATATCTTTAGTTCCTCATCTGACTTTTATGAATTTTAACTATTAATGTCTGGTGTCTGCTTCCTGCGCCGTTGGCCTCGCAGACCTTTAAATATAGCTTGCCGCGGCCTTATGTATTTATATAGCGGCTCGCCGAGTCAAATAGAGCCGCAGAGATGTATGTCCTTTAATAAGCTGTTATATTTCATGAGGAGAGCAGCGGTGTCAGGGAGTGGAAGTCATTGATCAGAGAAACCGAGGGAAAGAGAATGAGAAAGAGACGAGAGAGAGAGAAAAAGAGAGGGATGATTGAGGGAGGAGGAGAGCTGAGTGTTATTTCAAGGTGCTACATAATGAGATGGAAGCCTGAAAGAAGAGGTTTCATTCTGTTTGTCACTCTTTATTTCTAGATGCACTTGAGGGGTAAATTGATGCCACATGTTAAAATGTAATAAGCAAAAATAATAATTATAGTATGAGTAAAATAACAAGAAAAGCTGTATATAAGAATTAAATTAATGGGATTAAAAATCCAATTAGTACTATATAAGAGGCTTCACTTTGAACTCTAGTGCTGGAACGTAATTCATGCATCTCAATTCTAATACAGTGCTAATATTTTACAGCTTTAGTTGCAAGTTACTTTGTAAATTAAGATACATATCATAGACAACATCATACAAACCCTAGAATTAGAACAACATAACTGTAATTGGGTACTTTGATATTAAAGCATCAGTAGAAATCATACAAAAATATGAAAGACTTTAGCATTAGTAGTCACAGTTTTTCTGGAAAGTTTAGCTTAAATATTGGAATATCAATATTTTCAACGCGCTACCCTTAAGAAAGGAATTTTGATTAAATTTGTTCTGCTGTTCAACACCTTCCCTGTTAAGATATCACTAATTTTATACTTGTTTGAAAATAATGATTTTATTCATCATCCTATCTGCACACATATATTTCTGTTTACAATCATATGCTAGGAGCCCATCCCATCGTGCAACAGGCAGAAACACAACTCAAATATCTCAGATCTCTAATATTTACTGTTTACAATCAACCAGTCAAAAACATTCACCTGCGTCCAGCCCCTTCCCCCCTCTCAGCCTGAGGGAGTGGAGATGAGTGGCACATGTGCTGCGACCCACTGTAAATGACTGCCAATGTTTTAACTGGGAGAATTAGGCTTTCATCACGGAGACGAATGCAAATAGCACTGCAGTAGCACTGGTGTCTGGCGTAAGCGTGTGTGTGTGTGTCTGTATGTGTGTGTGTGTTTGTGTGTTTGCACTGTCAGGGTGGCGGGCAGAGATTGGGGTCAGACTCATTTACAAAACTTAGCATCACAGCTCGGGGGTTGAGGGGATGCGGGGGAGAAAGGGTTCCTCTACTGATTATGGCTTGTGTAATTACGTGTGTGTGTGTGTGTGTGTGTGTGTGTGTGTAATTATGGCGTGGAGTGATGCATGCCTGGCCTGTCCCTCTCTCTCGGCTTAGAACAGCGTGTCAGAGAGAATATGCAGGATTTAATTATAGACGAATTAAAATTGGTAATGAAATTGGGCATGAACAAACTACAAATAGCAGATGAAAAGGGAGGCCTGTCCCTGGGGGGGTGAGACAAAGATAGCGGTGTGCCTGCCTGCTTGCCCGTCTGAGTGCCTGTGTCTCTGTGTGTGTGTGTGAGTGTGTGTGTGTGTGTGTGTGTGTGTGTGTGTGTGTTTGTGTGTGCGTGCTGATGATGACTGATTATACATTTTCTGAGATAAAATAACGCTACTAGAGAAATGCTGCCTTGCATTAGCACTGTACACGGAGCTACAGTTTGTGTGTGTTTATAAGAAGTGATGGGTAAAAAAGGACCATTATTCTCTGGTGACACGTCGCATAAAGTCACCTCACAAAAAGATGAGAAGCATTGTTTGTACTGAGCACACGCTGAGTGAGTGTTCTTACCTCCAGCAAGGTAATCACATCAAAAACCACGGTTTCAGCTCGTGTTTTGAGTTCACACGTCGAAGTCATGGAATATTGTGGCAACGGAAGATGCATGTTTCAGACAAAAAGCAACTTAGAGGTTAGGTTATCAGGCAACAGCAGGTGTAACTCAACATATTGTTTCACTTTACAGGAAAAGTTCACAATGTCATTCCATCTTGGCATTAAAGGTGGTTTTTAGTTGATTGCTTCCACTATGAGCCAGACTGTCAGTGTGCTGGAATATTTATGAGATGTGGGAAAAGAAAGAACAACATTTTTATGCTGATTTAACAACATTAAAATTTCGGTGTAAATAGTCAAAAGGAAAAATATTTCATGGAAATAATATAAAATACAGAAACAAAACTAGAAGGCCACGCCAAGGCCCAACATCGCCCTTGAGAAACTATATTTAAATTCACTAGATCCAGATTTCGATTTGGATCTACACCCAACTTCACAAACTCGAAAATGATCAGTCTTCCACTTGAAAAATCCATCTCGCAATTTTAAAGACAGAAAAAAAAAATTCTGGATCTGCCCCCTGATCTCGATCCACACCATCATTTAATGGGTTCTTCCATGGGTCATGCCCTAACCCTCCACAAAATGTCATGGTTGAAACAGGATGCCTGGCCTTCAGTCCTAATAAAGCTTGTCTTTTCTGTCCGTCTCTCTCTTTTCCCAGAATGCTGTGCGCCACAACCTGAGTCTGCACAAGTGTTTTGTTCGTGTTGAGAACGTGAAGGGAGCCGTGTGGACTGTGGATGAAGTCGAATACCAAAAGAGGAGACCACCAAAGATGACCGGGTAAGAACGCACACAGTCACATACCTACATGCACTCACACGCACACACACACACACACACACACACATTTATATATGCGCACACTGTCATGCACACATTTAAGAGGAGTAAGATCCGAGTGTGAGCTTATGGATACTGGCACGATGATTGCCTAAATGGTCCCTCTGTTATTACCGAGAGGCCAACTCAGCAATCATTGAGAATAAGAGTGCTGCTGACTTGTTTATGTACTGTACGTGGTGTGTGTGTTGTGTGTTTTTCCCTGTTTGTCGACACCATTAGTAAGCAGCTGTGTGAGATGCAAGAGAGCAAAAAACCTTGTTAGCGTGTGTAAACAGATGTTCTCTCCAACCGCCAGAGAAACCAGGGATAATTACTCGCGCACGCACACACACACACACACACACACACACACACACACACACACACACACACACACACACACACACACACCTGCGCACCAGATATCAAACACTTTCTCTGTGTGTGTTTTAGCATCTGTTTACAGTCTGTGTATGTTTCTACTTGTAACAAACATATTTGTGAGATTTGTCAGAGCACTTTGGCGGAGGTGCCATCTTCCAACATGTGCAATTAATCTGTGTTTCTCACCCGTCTCTCTCTCTCTCTCTTCTTCCCCTTGTTCGTTTCTGTGTGTGTGTAGAAGTCCCACTCTGGTGAAAAATATGATTTCAGGCCTGGGCTTTGGATCCCTAAACGCTAGCTACCAGGTAAGGAATGCCCTCTGCTCCTCTTTCTCTCTTCCTCTCTCTCTCTCACTCACACACACACACACACACACACACACACACAGGGCAGCCAATCGCAATCAAGGGCACTGATATCAATTCCCTCTCATAATTAGCAGATTCCCTAACGACATTCACGCCACCTCCTTCTCCCACATCAACACATTCTCACCTCCCACCTCACTTTCTCTAACACGCCAACCCACCTCCCTACACACACACACACACACACACACACACACACACACACACACACTCGACCCATCTCACACCAAACCCACACACGCTTGCAATTTTTCGACTGAGATGATTTATAGCGTCAAGTAGTTGTCAATTAAGGTTACTGCATATAATTATCGCATGTCCCAGAAAATCCATCTCTGAGTGAGAACTCCCCTCCTTCTCTCTTTACCGCACTTTATTTCCTGTGTGAGAAGTGAAGGTAGAGTCCGCCTCACATCTGCAGCTGGATGTGAGTGTGTAAAGCTGTGACCTGTTGTTTCACTTGTTGTTCCTCTGCTTCACTGCCTGTGTGTGGTCTAGTCAGGTTCTCTCCATGTTCCTTCATTGGAACACACACACACACTCACTCTGGTGACAGGGACTTAAATGTTATAGTACAAGCTATGGTGTGGAAAGTACTGTATATAAGTGCCCCCTAGTGGTTTGTCAAGTGAACTAGCATGTGAGTGGATTCAAAAGCTCCCCATGAGAAAGCCCTCTCATCAGCACATTAAGAAACACTCATCAGTCATTGTGAAGATTTGCTATGTTGTTTTTTACATTATGTGTCAATTGATCTTATAAACAACTTTGATTATAATGTTTAAATATATTAAAATAATAATGAGTCGAATGTTTCTGGGACAGCGTTTTTATTTATTATTCATGTATTTATTTATTCATTTATTCATTTTCTTATCTAATTTGATATGTCATAATTGTAGAAAACAAACATAACCCGGCTCCAATTTGATTTGACTTTGTGTGTGTGTGTATAGGCGGCGCTGGCAGAGAGCAGTCTGTCCATGCTGAACAGCTCTCCCCTGGTGAGCCCTCCGTCTGCAGCCAGCCTCAACATGCTGCACGTGGGCCACGACGATGTCAGCTCCACTGTGGAGCAGGTCAACAGCAACGGCAGCTGCAGCCCCACGCTCAGCCCTCACCAGTACAGGTACTTACTATACACACACACACACACACACACACACATGTTCAAGCAGACAAAACTACTTTAACCTGTGCCTGAGTTTAAAGATAATTACTGTCTGCACAACGCTCAGTATCAAACTAATATTGTAATTTTTGTCAGTGTGAATCTAAATACAGTTGTGATGGTGCAATGGTGATACTGATATTATAAGTATTATCTTAATTTGAGATGTCTTACCAGAGAATTCATTTACATGTAATTTAAGAATGAACAGGAGAGAATCTAACATATTCGAGGAAAATGTTTCTCCTGCTGCTTTAAGATGCTGCTCACCTAAAATTCTAGTTTCACGGGAGATTGTCGGCTCTGCAATGATCTATGTGCTGTTTGTGATGCTTTTTATTGGTTGTGAACAAATTTAAAACAATTCTAGGTTTTGCACTATTTTAAATCAGAACATGATATTACAATGATTCTAGAATGACATGCAGTTTTACTCTGGTATTTTCTACCAAAGTCAATCACATCATAATGTAACCACATCATATTTTCCTGAATCAAACATTTATTGTTTAACCTGCATGACTTGTAATTTCCATTGCACATTTGTGAGCAAATCACAATTAAACTACCTGGGTCAGTTGATCGTATAATTAGCATCAGCATATTTGGCAGCAGTGTCATCAAGAAAGAAAGTCTGCTACTGGCCTATGCTCTTTAAAACTTCCCCTTTTCCTTTCCTAATGTCAGCCTGCTCTATCTCCTTCAGCCACCCGGTGCATGTGAAGGAGGAGCCCACTGATGTGGATGAGGACGGTCGGCCAGTATCCCTCATGGTTGGGGTCACACACAACATGCCATTGCCGAGCGACGAGCGCGATCTGGAGGAGGATCTTCCCAACGAGGACCTGGAGTAGGACAGATCCTAGAACGGACCAGAGGGACGGGACACACAGCGAGATCAATCCCCCCCCCCCCCCCCCCGAGCCCTCTCGTCAGCCTGAAGAGGAAAAAATAGCGACAGTACACTTGTGAGAAAAAGAGAGAAAAAAAGAGAATGTTATTTTTTGTTTTGTTTTGAAGAAAATGCAAGCAACCAAGGATGACATTGAGAAACACCAAACAGGGTTAGATGACCTCCGTTACTTTCAGACACAAAAAGAGAAGACTGTGGAGCACTGCTTTACCTCCATGTGTTTCTTTTTCAGACACTTGGCTCAGAGGTGTAACACCACTTAATGCATACACACTCACACAAACACGCACACAGACACACTCATTCATGTCTCACCATGTTTCGTTATCCTCCCTGGTAACATCAGCCTCTGTGTAGAGACCCCTAGAGGCGTTGACACACACACACACACTCTCGTGTCCTCGCCCTACCACTCTGCACACACCCTGCTCACTGTCGTCTCGGGCTGCCCTGGTAGCCGCTTTATCTCTAATCGTCAGTTGAGAACACACACAGATGCGTGTGTGAGTGTGTGTAAGAATGAAAAAAGACACACAGGATCATGTGTATATAGATTTGGAGCAGTCATCAGGGGCTGTGCAGTATACCTCTCCTTCTTCCCCCTCTTGAGTCAATCACTTGCTTTTTCATTTTTATTTGATTTGATCAAAATGAAACTGTTGGGCCTCGAGATAGGAAGGAAGGAAGGAAAGAAGGAAGGAAGGAAGGAAGGGTGCTTTTAAAGATGACCTCCAACAGTGCTCCAAGCCCTCGACGACACCTACCAAACGAACGGATGCGGAGCGGCCCCCGGTCTGCGCCCAAACTTCTGCTCCCAGCAAGACACTTAGTGTTGGACATCTTTTAAACTCTTTGCTTCTAACTGAGGAAAGCAAAACACATTTCCAACCCACCTCCATCCCAACCCCCACCCCCCAAAAGATAATGCAGGAATAGGACCATTTGGTGCTGTCCTTCTCCTCTCCTCCGTGTAGGGATGGAGTGATGAGCTTGGAACACTTGACGTGCGAGAAGAAAAAGAGAGGAGGCTGATAGAAAAGAGGGAGGAAGCATCTACAGAAATATTGTGACTAAAAAAGAAAACTGTTCATGATTATGGAGTATAACAAGAAAAAAAACGTGTGGTAGCTTTTGTCATTTCCTTTTTTTATTTGATGTTATGTTGACGATGTTATTATCATTTTTTGAGGATCAATATTTCCATGGTGGCGTTCTGTTTCAACGTACCTTTTCTAAGAATGCTGTTTTTTGTTTTTGTGTTGTAATTTGTTTGATTTACTCTGGTTGCTCACACCATTCCAAATGAGTATTGGCAAAAAAAGAGAGAAAGAAATGAAAGCGCAGTATTGTCCCAACTTGTGACCCCGCCCCTCTCCCGTTTCTGTCCCAAGTGTAGCAGGCAAGAAATTTGGAAATAGCACTTAAAGTTTCCATTATCCAGACAGATTATTTAACAGCTGAATATTTTTTGTGTTAATTCTCTCTCATTCACTTGTTTTTCGGTTGTGTATTTAGTTGAGAAATATCAGTGATGCTTTAAAAAATATATATTATTACTGCAGTCAGAGAATACCTCATCCCACGAAGGCTTCGCCTGGAACTGTGTCCAAATTGATAAACAAAATAAGGGGAATTCTTTCTGTGGGACACCAAATGTGGCAACTCTGCTCGGCTTCAGACTCAAAGCTCTATGGTTGTAATTGTTACTGTGTAGAAGCTATCTGCAATTCACTGTGTGAGTTTGTGTTAAAGGAATAGCACGTGAGATATTTTTTTGTTTTCTGTGAGCATAAAAGCATTACTTTTCTCTACAGTGCCATACCAAATTTTAACATTTATTTGAATCTGTTCTCTGCTTGTTCCCGTTTTTATTTTTGTTACAGGTAACCAAAGAAATATGTAGAAAACCAAAAACCCTGTAGTTTATTTTGCCCCTTTTTGAGTTTCCCCCTTTTTTTTCCTTCTTCCTCCTAAAGAACTGGCCAAAAGACAACAAACCAGGAGTTTGAATTCCTATTATTGTATTCACATAAATTATTCATGACTTACAGTGCTGACCATTCCAAAAACCAAAGTGTGTGAAGCAAACTCGACTTTGGAGACATGAAAGCTTTTTACAAAAGTGTTTAAGAATAACTCGCATTAGGTATTAGGCCAAAAAAAACCTAGTATTAAAAAACCTCCCACAGTTCCTCAAAAAGTAAAAAAAATAGCACTTAGAGGTGAAACTCCCGCTCTCAGTCTAAACTGTATCCAGGGATTGGCCTGAGTATCGTGAGCAGACCTGAGGCACTCGTGACGTGTTTGAGCACATGTAACAAATAGAGACGTTAAACACTTGACTTTACAAGCTGTTTTTCTGGTGCTGTCATAATTAACAATTTGAGTTTTTTTAAAGTAAGAAACAAACATGCTCTCTTAACCTGCATGTCGTATTAACAGGAAGAGGAAGTGGACTGCATTGTGGTTACACAACTCACATCTTTCAACCAATCCAAATGAATATTAGGGGGGAAAAAACATACCAATGTAAGAGGAAAAACAACCAAGGGACATCATGTGACTCCAAGTTGGGCTCATATTTTCATACTTTTTGTCAAACTATCTCTTGCACTCTTATTTAACTAACGAACCGTTCTGATGACTTTGTGTTCAAACAGGACTGTTTCATGTCACATTAGAATCTGATTTCAGACAAAGTACAAAGTGGCAGACGGACATCTTGAAACGAGATAAAAATAAAAACCAAAAATAACACTACCTCCTTTTCGAAAAACAGTTCAACACATAGCCAATGGGAGACTGAACTCTCTTAGAATATGTTTTATTTTTTTTCCCTCTCCATTCCCTCTTGATGATAATAATGAATGCCAAAATTGTGTCGCGCTTACTGTATGACTGACGAGGAAAAAAAAAGAAGCTATTTGGTGATCCTGACTCCCCATCACATCTGCTTGAGCCCAAAAACATAGAGATGTTTCACTTTCCATGGAATTTAAAAACGACTACCTCTCCTTTAAACCACATCTAAAGCACTCTCTATGTCTCAAAGTGTGCTGTGAAGCGCTCGCTACTTATATAAAAGTTGTCTATCAGCTGTGTGAACCTGACCGTGCTCCTGCGCCTGATTAGCACTGAGCTATGTGAGCAGCCTCTGAACCGTGTGCTTCGACTGTATGTGTGCATATTAATGATGGCAGCCAATGAGAAGCCGCTCGTTAATGGCCGCGTGGCGTTGCAGGGAGCTGGCTGTCAGGGGTAATGATGGGCAGAATATATCAGACACACACACAGGGACACACACAGATAGCGTAGACGCAGGGCTATGGGTTAGTGCAAACAGAGGCTCTGACCATCCAGATATCCAAAGACCCACATCCACAGCAGTCACCCCACCCCCCACACCCCCAGCCCCTCCCTCCCACCCATCACCAAAACGCTCGCAGAGACGCTTAATGAAACACATCACTACTAGTAGTAATATCCAAACCAAGAGGAACTGCTGCATCCAGTACATAGATGATCTCTGACTCGTGCTTTAAGGTACACCTGTAAACAAAGCTGTTTTATAAAGATGTAGATTGTTCACAGGTCGCCATGTAAGACTTCTGTTTTTTGTTTTTTTTCTCTCAAGCTCGGCATAACATGATGTATTCTTGTATAGTAGTGCTTGACCTATCTCTCCAGGGCATTCTTTCTCATTTTGTCCTTTCAGTTTCTCTTCTTTTTTTGGGGTTTGTTTGTTTTGTTTTTCTCCTCTGCACCTGTTTAGCTATTGTAAAGCTTTCAGCTCTGATTCCTATACTGTACTGCTAATGCTGAAGTATATGTATTTATCATATTAAGTGCTGCAGATATCTTGGTTTTAATAGTTTTTTTTGTTTCCATTTTTTCAGTTCTTCATAAAACGTCTGGGACGCTGATTTTTTAAGTGTATTATCTCTAAAAAAATTAAAAGATTAAAAGTTAGATCAGTGGTTTAGGTAACACCTGTTTGTATATTTATCTTAGCTAGGTCTATTTTGATACTTTTTTGTCTCTGTACTGCATTTATGCATTTTTAAGGAAAGAAAAAAAACAAATGGAAAACAAAACAAAAAAGTTACTTCATTATGTATTGATACCTCAGAAGGACTTTTTCTCTAAAGACAGGACCAAAACCTCCAAAAAGAAAAAGAGAAAGAGGAAAAAAAATGTAAGAATATGTAGCCCCTCTCTTGCTTTAAAAAACGCAGAGCTCTAGAAAGGTATTGCCGTTTGCCCTTTCAGGTGCCAATATATGTCCAAGCTTCCTTGTGACCCCCCCCCCCCCCCCCCTCCCTTTGACCCCTGACCCCTGTCATTCCTGTGCTGAACTCTGACCCCGCAGAGCTGTCAATCGTCTGCAGGTGAAATGGGGCTGTGGCTGAGTCACACCGCGCACCCTGCTGCCGGCGACCAGTCGCAGACCGCATCTCCCCGTCCCGCAATTGCAGATCCAAGACTGACCCTGTGGCAGTTTTTTGATACTCCTCCTCTCTGCGTGTAGTCTCAATACCAAAATGTGGAACGGCTCCCAGAGATGCAGCTCATCTTCTGACTACCAAAGGCATTGCGAGCCAACATTGCTTAGTCCAAACCCCTGAACTGTAACCAAACTGTAACCAAACCAATGCCACAAACGTAACCAAACAAACGCTGAGCTGCTTCCAAAACTCTCTGACTTCACTGATCACCTTTACAGATAGCTGTTATCTCTCGTACATCCACGTGTTGGTGTTGTAGGATCCGGTCTGTGTCCCGATTGGGCTGGCGAGTGACTCACAGGACGTGGGAAACCCAGATCCTGAGGTGTGATTGGACAGTTCTGAGGTGTCACATGAGGGGGAAGGGACTCTCAAAGCGGAGCATTGCCTGACGGTATTATTAAGTAGACAGCCAGAATCCAATGGAACTACCACTTCATTTCTCCTCGGGTTAAACCTTAGGAATGTGTGTACATTTTCAGCAGTGACTCTCTATTGTTTCTTAGTTTCCGTTTACCTGCTTACCTCTCTTTATCCTTTGTTTTTGTTTTTTTTTGTTCTGTTACTTGTTATTTGAAAGTGTGAGCCGAGGAGGAGGCGGGGCCAGGGACTGGACCACGGCTTTAGACAGACAGTGGAGCCCAGCCCTCGGACCCTCCACCCCGGGTAGCCATGTAATGCCAGTCACTGCCCTTTCCTTCATGCTGTATAAAACACACACATATATCTGTGTATTTGTAACCTGAATCTTCTTGTGTCTGTCCATGCAGACAATAAAAAACTGTACAGTAGGTCTAGTTGCATGTAATCTGTACTAATTATTGACAATGGCATTATAAAATGCAATAAAATACTTATTACACTGTCCCATGCTGTGTCCCTCTTTGTTCTCCAGGGAAATCCAATGTGCACATGACACCCACACAGATAAACATTTAGAAAATAGGAATAATGTACGTGTTTTACAGCAATTCTTTTAAAAATATTAAATTTTGAACAACTGTAAATTCAACTCTAAACTCTGAAAAAACTGAAAATATACATTTCACTTTATGTAATATCTATTGAAATGCAGTTCTATACAGAAATTAGAGGTTGAAAAAAATGAAACAGTTTAGATCCTTTATTTTCATATATAATTTTTTTTAATTTTAGAGATATTTCATGGGGCTACATGTTACACACAAACCGAAATGGCAGCGCAATACGTGTATAAAACGCTTTCAAATGCAGCTACTTCAGTTTTCACTGTGACCTCTGGGAGACCACTTGTCATATAAATACCCTGCTGCTGCAGTTTGTAATTACTATAATTACGAATAACCAATCAATGAGACTATGTTAACAATGTAACAAAAGTGAGGCCAAATGTTTTTGAAATATTGAACGAATTTCCTCTTCCTCCAATTGTATGACAGCCTGCAGGGACAATTATTTTAAAGTGAATCAGTTTAAACTAAACATAGGCGGGGAAAATCATGTACATCAACATTTTAATTACTTTGAAATTGTTATTTTCTTCAATTGCATTTGATATCTTAATATCAATCAAGTAGTTCTTTATATTATATTGAAAATACATGTTTTATTATTTGAACTGTGTATGAGGATGGGTATGATCAAAATATGTGATTTCCACAATTTTTATAAAAATGGCAACTACTTTCCCAAATAGTTTGCTGGTGGGGAGCTCATTGTAATTAGGGTTCTCTTGAGAAAAGTGTTCTGACAATAATACAGATAATACACTTCATCAGACCATACGGTGACATCACACTATAGGGTGCCAATCAAATGACAGGAGCTGACTCACTGAATTACACTCTGTTGGATGAATGGTAACTTTTAAAGGTCAGTACGTCGTTGTATAGAGGTTACCATGAGTTGTGATGCAGAGTGTGGCCACTAGGAGGAGTAAACAAACTGGACAACACGTGCAGCATCTCACAAACACAAACCCGGCAACAAACCTGACTCCGGTTCACTGACGTGCTCCGACCAACAGGGTGGGCCAGAGAGCACGGAAGAACCTGAGCTGTGAGACAACTACCTGTGCCTGTATGAAGTCTCAGAAGAATGCAGGTGGCTGACGTCTCATTAGATTAACAGAAGAGGTGTCACGTCTGTACTTCTTCTTCATTCCCATCTTCCATTTCTTCCCTCTCCTTCCTTACCTGCCTCCCTCTTCCTTTCAGGTTTGGCTCATGCCCTACAGCTTATCTTTAAACCTGAGCGCTGCATCGTGGATGTGTTGCCACGGATAGAAAAACAATGGAAACTGGCTGCATGTCTTTTGGAAAGTTTAAACTCTGTTTAATCTTGAGCTCTTCGTGAACTTCTTCGTCAGTCAGCTGGGAGCGAACTCACTCTCAGTGCTTAAATCCCTGTGACATTTGGTTTTGGGAGAGACCCCATCTTAAGCCTATTGCAGAGACACACACACACACATACAGGGTAACACACACTTACTGGCATACACACACCATGAATACAAAGCAGAGATCTAGCATGGTATACTTTCACAAGGTGAGCCAGGGTGCAGAGCAACACACAAAGAGGTTGTTCTTGGCATGGCACTGTCGTGTTTGGCCCGAACCGGAGGCCGAAGCTCTGGATGTGTTTCTTAGCGCTCATCTCAGCAGAGTAAGCGTTAGGTGCGTGCACACGCACGTGCATGCTTGCAATCCTGTTTATGTGTCTGCAGGAGTATTTGCACACATGTTTTAATTTGATTTTTATCTTTTCTGTCTGCATATGTGTGTAGACTTGTGATGCTTAAATCAATGCTTGTGTGCATGCGATCGGGTGTGTGGGCGGGTGGGTGGGTGTGGAGGGCCTGCTCACCCCAGCAGCATGGAGAGCAGTGAGGTCCAGGCAGACCCTGTGAGTCACAAAATACATTTACTGACATTTTTCTGCGTCTCTCCCCCGTACACTCCCTCTGTCATCCTCCCTCTGCCTTCTTCCCCTCTCTGTGTCTCTGTGTCTGTGGTTGCAGAGTGGGCCGCGCTCCAACCAGTATATTGACTCAGACAAAACAACACAACATGCTACAGTATATATCTGCTGCTGCTGCTGCTGCATGCATCCATATGGATCTGCTTATTCAGTCTAATGAGCTGAGACTCTGTCTTTCTTTCTCTCCGCACATTAAAATGTAACCCAACCACTTTCTGGTATAGGCCCCATTCAAGTAAACACCAAGCACTGATATACGGTAACACTCAGTTTGCTCAGCTGGACTGCAGGCCCTCTGTACAATTTATTTTAGAAGAAGGAAGAAGAAGAAGAAGAAGAAGAAGAAGAAGAAGAAGAAGAAGAAGAAGAAGAAGAAGAAGAAGAAGAAGAACCATGTAAGTAAGTTATCTTATGTTGTACACATTATTTCCACATGATGACAAAGACAGATATTGATTATATCAGTAAAACTAAATAAATCCCACCTATGACACATGCAGCCGCTGACCTCTTAAAGGTGCAGTATGTGTTAACTAAAGCCCAACCAGAGCTCCTGAGGGTCTGGAGCCAATCCCAGCTGTGATTGGGTGAAGACTAAACTGTAACTAAAGTGTCACTCAGTAGAATTCATACTTCTACAAACAGTCCCTTTAATGAAACAAATTTTTATTTCACTAGATTCAGATCTGTAATTTGCAAATCTGTAAATCTGAATTTTCAATTGTCCAAGACTTGTTTCAAGAGAAATCGAAAATGTTGAGAAACTACCGATATAAAAAATTGTGTGAGTGTGTGTGGGAGGGGGGGGGGGGGGAGGGATCCACCCCCTAATCCAGATCCACACCAAAGTTGAAACTTTTCGTTCCTCCCCCTCATCCTTTCTGCTCACTGACAGATTGATAAACAAATGCAGATGAAAACAACTCGATGGAGGTTATGGTGATTGTTGTGATTGGTGATGTTGAGAATAACTTAATGCCATACATCATGGCATGAAGTCCCCCAGACCCCACAGTAAACAATGGTTAGTTAGTATTTGTTTCAACTGAATTACACTGAAATTGTTTTTTTTTATTAATTCAACAATGTTTTCAGACTTTCACAAACAAACATGGCAGTGACAGAGAGCGAGGGGACGTCCCATTGCTAATGCCTCACAGGTATATGCTCTATACCCTCCTCTGAGAAGCCATGAGAAAGTGGATGCAACTCCATGTGTGGCAAGAAATAGAGAGCGAGAGAGGGAGAGAGAGAGAGAGAGAGAGAGAGAGAGAGAGAGAGAGAGAGAGGGCCCCAGCTACAGAACAAAAGCATCTTTGTGAGTGATTGGGACCACATTTTCACCCTGCCCTCTCTCTCTCTCTCTCTCTCTCTCTCTCTCTCTCTCTCTCTCTCTCTCTCTCTCTCTCTCTCTCTCTCTCAGAGTGTTAAAAACCACTGAAACAATTAACATTAAAGTTTTATATGATACAGAGACGTCTCAGCAGATATACGCTCTGTGTACGTGTGGCTCCAGTTTCACCTCTTTGCGAACACACATTTATACACAAACCCACACTCTTAGGACATCCTCATAGCATTGGGTGTGTTCATCATTGTGCTCTCTCTCTCTCTCTCTCTCTCTCTCTCTCTCTCTCTCTCTCTCTCTCTCTCTCTCTCTCTCTCTCTCTCTCTCTCTCCCCCTCTGCTTCTGTCTGGAGTCTTACCCTATTTTTTTCAATCTTAACATTTCTGCTGTCTGCCCCTCCTACTCTGTTGCCGGGTTGTGGCATCCCGTGCAGACTGGTCAGAAGTCCTGGAACAGTGGAGCAGCCTTCACCCCAGTTGTCCGGCTGTGGCCAGCTCGAGAAGGCGACCTGCTCTTCCTCTGCTGGATCTCGGTGGACTGGAAAGCCTCTGAAGTCTCAGAAGCCCATAAGCCAAACAAAGAACAGGTCTACGTGCTGTGAGGAAGGCAGAACTGCTTTCACCATGGTGAAACATGGCATCATCTCCTCTGTGAGGACAACTTGTTCAGTACAAAGAAGAAATTATAACTTCCCTTCTTGCTTAAATGTTGTCTTTATGATCTAAGTTGTGACTCAGACACTCAACTAAGCAGCTTCATAAGAGGGAGTATTGTATTGCACTGTGATCAGTGGCGGATCTCTGTTGTTTCTTACCAAGGGGCCACAAAGGGGTAATTATATTTCTAGCATCTATGCACAATTCAGCACTTCTTTTCAATATTTGCATCTCTTTAATATCAGCATCACACCGAAACATAAACATATGTATTCTTTGATATAGGCCTAACATTGGCCATCTCCTCCTGAGGATGGTGATATCATTGACTGTTCAAGTAGTAAAATATTGATGCAACAGCCCATATTTGCAATGCATATTCACTTGAAGCGGTGCTTTGACATTGAGTGAGCTTGGCTGATTTTCTTTATTGCAGAGAGTTCGATGAGACGGTCTATTGGCTGTGCAGTAATTATGTAGCTGGCCTCTTAGCTTAGCTTAACAGAAGGAGCGAAAAGCGTGGGACAAAGCCTGGGACTATTAAAAAAGTAACTAAATCTGTGTTGGTGCCTGCCATGTTCTCCTGGCTAAGAAACAGTCTGACACAAAAGCCTATGTACAACAGTGAAGTGCCATTCTTAATATTAAGTTTTTGTACAGATTTAACAAACGTGAAGGGTAGACAGATTCTGTTACCTCTGAATCGAGCCAGGCTAGAAGGAACAAAGAAAGAAGCAAGAGACATAATCCTAAAATCTTGAACTATTTCTTTAAAGAACAGTTTTATTTCGCATGAAGGACAAATTACAATCTGCTGTTGCAGCGGTTTCTGTCTACACTCAAATACCTCTCTGTGTGTCTGTGTGTCCGGTCCATAATTGGAAGCTGATTTGATAGCACTCTTGGAAGTGAGGAATGTTGAGGGATGTTGTCATATTCATCTGCCTGATGCAACAGGCCTGGGTGATCCAAAGTGTCCCTGTTCACCTCTACAGGAAGTCGAACAACCAGCACATCTTCTCCTCTGTGACGAATGGGTTTAAAGTCCATGAAACAACCGTTAAATAAGGTTTGATTAAATTATCATTGAGTAACTTTGAATCACCAGGTTTAAAATAATTATGTAAATAAGTCAGAGACGGAAGTGAAGTCTGTTTGTCTGTTTGTCTGTTTGTCTGTTGGTCTGTTTGTTTTTATGTAAGATTTCTCTTTCTTTAACATTGCGAGGGCATTTTTCAACATTTTCACAGAGAATATCTCATGGATCTTCATTTAAAAAAATCAAATGTGTGTGTGAAATTTGGTTCAGCTTGATTGAATTTAAGAGGAATGTTGGGCCTTAGCGCAAGTATGCACTCTACTGACTGACACTCTACATAGTTTTAAAGTATGATATTAGATAAAAGATGAGAATTTTCTTATTCAAACAACTAGCACATTTTAAACCTTTGAATTGGCTAAATAGAATTTAAATTTTAAATTTCTTTACATTATTTGTGAGCATCCTGTCAAAAACCTCCCCTGCAGCCTCCAAGAGACTTTGCTAGTTTTGTGACCAAACTTCCTTTTAATGGTGGTTTTGTTAAAATGCTCCACTTGTATAATTTCCTGCCAGTGCAGTGAGTGAATTTCACTTGTCAAGACGTCTTCAAATTGAAAATCTTGAAATAAGACTGAAAAAAGACGACCTAGTTAAGTCTTAATAATGCAAAAAAAGTCAACTGCTTCTAAAAACGTTTACTTTTTAGTATCAAACCACATGATCTTAAACTGAGGAAATAATTTGTATTTTAAACGTGCAAATGATCATAATGTGCACATACACATAGTTCTTTGTCAAATGTGTTTGTTCTGAGTGAACGCCTCATTACATCTTAACAGTGAGGCCTGAAACTTGACAGGGCCTTTTTTGCAGTGAAAACGATTTGTCTGAGTTCTGTGAAATATTTTTGTTGCAACATCATTTGGAAGAAGGAGTGAGTCTGATCTGCTGTAAAAGCACAGAAGAAAGACTCAATACGTCTCGACTTCTTTCTCAAACAAAAGGAAGAAACTCCAGCTGGAACAATACGTCGACAACACTCACTGTTGCCCACACAAACTGTGACCCGGGTGCCCAGACTGACACCGGGCCCCACACACAGCACAGATCCAACAAATGCTTCAGTGTCAAAGTCCGTTCAGATGAGTGATGGCACACAAATTGAATAGGAGGTTATCGTGTTGTCAGTAAAAATGAAGGGTGTCTGAAAAGCCCTTTGCTGCTGTGAATTACCTCACACCCCCGCCATGCCTTCACACATCAATCACAGGAAACAGCCTCTGCAGCTGCTCACCTCCACGTGTCCACCCGGCAGGAGAGGACTGGGCCGGCCTGTCCGTCCTGTGCTGTGTTTGAATCTTTCCTCTGGGACCCTGGAACCATTTATTGATATCAATGAGTAAAAACTATTCTGGATATCACACTTTACAGAGTTTGGGAAAAGTTGTTGTTTAAAGTTGTGGTTTTGACAAAGAGAAGGTTGATGGTTTGGTTGGATATCCAATTCTAAATTATCTTATTTAAAAAATACTGTAAGTTGTTCTGTTCTTGATATGTTAGTATTTGTAGTATATCTACTTTTCGAAAAACATGTGTGACCAGTACAATCCAAACCTAATCACCATGTCCTCTAACATCTAAAGCTCATAAAATAACGTCAAATAACCGTCATTATGAGAAGACATTTTATAGATATTTCTAAAAGAGGTAAAAGTGGTTGAAAGTATCATTTAGATACAACTGTCAAAGGTAAATATATTGACCCTGTGATGCTAAAAACTACTATTAAGAGTCTTTTACTGTGTGAAGCTCTGAAGTGTCATCCGCTTTCTTCTAAAGTTCAAATGACTGAAATCTGCACAGTACCAAACCTTTGTGATTATTTTCATGGATGGATTCAATTTATGGGTTTTTACTCAGATTTTGAATAACACAATTTTGATATTATCTTATTCTTTGTCGATATTCGTTTATCAAATAAAAAAACATCTTGCAGTACTTGATGACAAGGTACTGGCCACGATGCACACTTTCAGAATGAGACACATGGAGCCTACACAGACACATGTTGTGATGTAAGATGCCAGGTTTAGTTTTAGTACATCTTTGACGAGACGGCAGCTATTTTAATTGTTCTTTATAAAAACAACCAGCTAATATCATTGGCATGTGTAGGCACAAGGTGGGGACGTGCCCTGATGGCTTTATTGTAATTTCTTCTGAGTCCACAATTACTATCATGAGGGTGAATCATGAGTCATCGCTGAGAAAATGACCTACTTTCCTCTCGCACTCATGGGCCCATTTATAAATCCTCATGCAAGCCAGTGAATCGAGAAAGTTCCCACAGTGAGTCACAACAGCATGTAAACTAAAACAGGGAACTTGTTTCGGAGGAACAAAAAGCGTGGTCAATACATGTGGGTACAACACAGGGTTTAAAGATGTAATAGGGATTTATTTCATTACTTTACACCACGGGGCTATAGGCGGCCCTGAAGTGCAAAAACACAACGACAAACAAGAAAACACAACAACAAACGGAATTGAAAGGATCGTTCATCCAGAAATGAAAGTTCACATATTATCTACTCACCACTATGTCGGTGGAGCGGTGGGTGAAGTGTTCGAGTCCACAAAACACTTTCGGAGTTTCAGGGGTAAACAGTGTTGCAGAAAAATCCAATACAATTAAAGCAAATGGCGACCACTTCCTCAAACGTAAAGAAACAACCGAAAAAAACCATAAGACGCCTCCAGACTGCTCATGTGGTGTCCTCCAGGTGTCCATAGGCCCCATGAGTGGCACTACAGGGCCACAGTGTTCTTCTGAGTATTATCAGTACACATGTTCTTGTTTCTGTTCTGAATGGATGCAAAGGAAACAGATTCCAGCATTACACCGTTGTATAGTGCCAAAGTAGTGACAATAGACTTAGTATAAAATAAACTGCATTGATTCTCCTCCCAAATTGTTAAATATATAAAGGTACACACATGGTTCCTGGATAAGACCATAGCTTATGCTGAGTCTGGTTCGGGTTAATGGGTTTATACTATAACCGTATAGCTCAGCCCAGTTGGTTTGTAGCCTGGAGGAAGCACAATCACTGCTGACTGGAGTTTCCTGTCCAATAGCTGCAGCTCGGAGTCTGAGGCAGTGGGAGTGAGGAGAGTAGAGTGAGAGCACTGGGAGAGCGAGAGAGCCCAGGACCAACACTGCTCACTTTAAGAGTTTCTACAAGTTTGTGGGGGTGCAGTTGTTGGACTTTGGAGAAGAAACGAAGCACAACGCTGCAGCGCAGACACCGAGTTCTCTTCTGCGAGCTGACACACAACCTCCCCAACATCTGGTCTGCTGCTGGAGGACGGGGCGAGCCGCGGAGACAAACTTCTTGGAGGCGGAGAGAAACGACTATCACCGCTGGACAAAAATGCACTGAATTGTGGGGGGGATCTGGGACACCTTCATGAGCCGAGGAGTGCTTCGGTGCGCGCGTGAAGTGACACGAGTGGAGGGGGAAGGTGTCCGAGGACGAGCGAGTCCGAGAGGAGAGGTCAGAGAATGAATTAGTCTCAGATCGGCTGCTCACTGTCCCAGCCAGAGAGAAGGTAAACACTTTGTTGTCCCCTGTGTGTGATTGTGTGTGTGTGATTGTGTGTCTTTGGGATCAGACTGAGTTATTGTGCAGTATGAAACCCAGCCGAGCAGAAGTCAGCTCAGGCTGCAGCTCAGTCTGTGCGTGCAGGGACTCGTTGGGGGGGAGCAGGGCGCAGACCTGCAGTCAAGGTAAACACAGTCCGCCCGTTATGTGATCACAGCGACTCTCAGTGTGTTGGAGCATCTCACCGCTGGCTTCGTTTCTGAGGAAGGCCGTACTGTTTCTAAAAGATTGGCACGAGTACAAGTATTTTGGAGCTCAGAGTTGTTGGCAGAGTTTTGTCAGTGCGCGGCGAGAAGTCTTCTCTTTCCCAGAAACTTCTTCTAACTTTTCACTGTCTCTAAAGTCTGTAGAACTAGACTCACTGCAGCTGTTAGAGCCTGAGGAGGTTTGAAGCAGCACGAACCCTGTAACTCTTTATCTATTAATATTTCATTTTATAACAACCTCGGCTGTCGGTTGTTTGGGTGGCAGGGAGTGCGGAGCGAGCCACGGGAGCGCGCAAACAGCTGGCCAGCTGAGCTGCTTTTGGGAGTCAGTATACGCGCGCGCGCCAACCGCACGTTGGCACGTGATCCTATATACTTAACTTATCTTATTTTTTAATGAGTTAAAGAACGTTTCCTGGTGCTTGGGTCTGATTGGCTGATCAAGACCTATTTAAAGTTTCACCTCAGGTAATAAAACGTAGAGAGTATAGACTTAAAGTTTGTCGCTTAGCAACCGTTTCTTAAGTTGTCATGTGCCAAATATAAAAGTAAAGTTACACATTCTTTCTTGTATTTGATAAAATAATAATCGTCCTCTTACTACTTGAATTATGATCTGTATTTATATAATATAAAATAAATGTATATTTAAGTTGTGAAATTACATATATTTTTCAATAACAGATATAAAGTCTGGCTGCTTGTTGCAGGAGCTTCAATGAGTTAATGTCACTCTTTAACAAAGATATTAAGATTCACACACCCTATGTGTATTTTCTTGTGAGCAACTCTGAGATCTGAAAATTCCTAAAACAAATTTCACTTAGCTCCAGAACTATTGTGTTTGATCAGTTTATTCTTTTGGTTGTTGTATTAATGAATTATTGTTTGACTTTTTCCTCCTTATAACTGATACTGTGTATTTGTAGTTCATGTTTTACTGTTGATTGAATCATTCGTCTCTATTCGCTCCATTAAAGCCTCTTGAATCTTTTAGAAGTTATATAAATAAATACACCCATTATTGTTATTATTTTCAAAATACAAGTTAAAAGAGTTCAAACACTATTGAAAAAGGAGGTTATGATTAGATGTTTCCGTTGTGTTAACACCGTTTCAATACAAGCAGCACGCTCGTCCTCTTCTTCCTCTACTGGTTTTTGAAATAGCTGAAAGGGATTCATGCTGGATCAAGTCCTGATTGACTGCTCCTCTGCTCATGAAGCACAGCCTGTTGGCAAGTTGCTCGATTTAAGAAATCTTTCACGTGACCCATGCTTGTTCATTTTTCAAAAAAAAAATGTGTCTACCTCCCCTCTCTCCATGGTCCAGGCTCACTCCTTGGCCCCTCCACCTCCTCCCATAAGAGCCAGGCTGACGTCCATGGATGAGGAGCGGAGTGCACCCCCCATCTCCCCAGAGACGCCTGATGATGGGGATCCCGCTCGACCAGCTCCGCAACCAGATTCACACACAGCCTCCAACACAGAGAGGGCGAACAGCTGCCCAGAGCCAAATCCCTTTCAAGGTGAAGGTAAGAAACAGGTTCACAGGAACCAGCAGAAAAACACATGTCTCACTCTGGTGTGTAGCTGCTTGTGTTTGTGTGTTTTAGAGAAAGAACAAGAGAATCTACAAAACAGTTGTGTGATGGGTCTGAACGTGCCCTCAATAGGTTTATAATCACAAACACCAAGTTCTATTAAACCCCCTTTTCCGCTCTCTGTGTGTGTGTGGGTCTGTGTGCTATAAATGAGGTTGGCTCATAAAGAGACAGAAAGTAGTTAATAACAGATGAAGCCATTTGTTATGAAAAGTCAATGCTAGTGGATTAATGCTGAGAAAGAGTCAGTCTATGCTCTTTCTTGCTTGTGAAGCTCATTATAGTAAGACGTTGGCCAGTAGGTGTGTGAATGTATAGCTGTATGCAGAAGCACTTCACTGTCTGTCTGAGCTATGAGATCTGTTCATGCAAAATTGAAAATCAGCCCAAAACAGCAAATGCCGATTGTAAATCATAAATGTTCAGCTCAGGGGCTGTGATCTTGACTACTACTACATCCTAGAATCCCTCTTGTTTCCAGTAGATGCTATGATTCATAATGGCAGAGACCCTCTAGCTGACAGACGCAGCAGTTATTTATTGAGGTGATCGGGAATTGGCCTGCGTGGGGGACACGCCTCCTGGATGATCAGAGGGAAGATGACCAATTCAGCGCTGTGGAACGCTTTAAGGCCGGAATGGGACTCTTGGGGATTTGGGAATGAACCTATGACCTTTTCCTTTGTGTGATTAGTCATGGTGAGGGTTGACTGACATCGGGGGTGGGAACAGGAGAATGTGGACGAACTTGGGGCAGCACTGTCTGTGCCTAAATGACTCATCCAGGAACAGCCCAAATGCTACAAGCTCCCTAAAGCCTCAGTGAGAAATACAGCTGTAGTATCAGAGTGCAGGTCCTATGGGGTAATTAGGCTAGGTGTGGTTACCCTGTTAAGGAAGTGTGCAGAGATTTAAGAGTCTTGTTGCCATGGGAACCTGCCACAAAACCCTTCGATGGTTGATGCAGTTCTTTTATTTTGTTTTTTAGAGGCACGTCTCGACCCAATCTATTATGATGGCTGTATCGAATGTGCACAAACACAGAAATCACACACGCACATCTATCTTCCCTGCATCGTTGTGGTTTATCATGATTTGTAAGTACAGCATCAGATTTACTGATAACACCTCAGTGAAGAGTTTTACAGTTAATAAACAGAAGTTTTGAGTCTGAGCTTTCCTCTCGCCCAAAGTATAACTGTGGCTTCTCTCACTAAAGTTAGACTGCTTGTCTGGTGGTTGACTGGTCTAATGTTGTTTGTGTATCTGTGTGTCTGTGTGTGTGTGTGTGTGTGTGTGTGAAGGCTGAGGGTAAGTAGGTGAGTCAGAGTGGAGAGGAGGGCAACAAGGCCCTGCTTTCAGCGCTCTGTTTCACCCCCCATCCATCCTTCTGCCCACAGAGGGCAGGACGTTCAGACAACACAGCAGGCACATAGATCTACCTGAGTTTGTGCATGGATGTTTTTATCAGAACAGCTTTTTTTCTCAAAGCTGCTCAGCTCTTACCAAATATGCATTTGTGTCTCACTTTTTAAGACCAACTCTGATCATTTCCACAGTTGGGTATCATTTTCCAATTCCAGTGCTACATCAATACCAAATTAAAAGTATTAACTGTTAACAGTTTAAATTATACTTGACCTAAGTATACAGAGCCAGTATCGCGCTGCTCTCAAATGCTTCGCAGGCGCATCACTAAGTTTGTCCTGTTCTTCCCTTTACACAGAACCTCGTCCCGCTTGTTGGAATCCTTTCACATGAAATACAGCCACACTACTTGCTAACTGTAGCTTAATGTTGCGTAATGCTAGAGAGTGTTCTGCCACCAGAGGTAATTGTAATGTTAACCAAGCACATGTAATGATGTTTATGTTGCCTGCAAGCAGGGCAACTCTTTAAATGCACACCTAAGGCACCGAAATGAGGCACCGGTCAAGTCGCTACCAACCCTAATCATAGGTTGCTTCATTTGACCCTAATCGGCCAATAGAGAATGATATATCTGTCCCATGAATCACATTTTCAGGTCACATAGAGCTGTAGTACTGGCTGCCAGGAGCGGGGAAATTAAAGTTTTTCACATTCATCAACAAAATTAGAGATTTGTTATTTTGATGCGTCATGCTGGTTCCTACACAGCTCATGGTGTGCTCTGCCAGGCTGTTCATAGAGTGTGTGTCACAGAGGCCTCTGACAGCACCTCTGCTCCCCTAGTCATTACAAGGCCCTTGAATGGTGGTGTGTGTGTGTCTGTGTTTGTCTGTGTGTGTGTCTGTGTGTGTATGTGTGTGTGAGTGTTTGTGTGTGTGTGTGTCTGTGTGTGGTGTGTGTGTGTGTGTGTGTGTGTGTGTGTGTGTGTGTGTGTGTGTGTGTCCTGACAGATGTATGCCTGTCTTGCTGATGTGAGTGTTGCTCTCAGTCAGACATTAAGATGCATTGTGGCTGTCTGGTTATACATGAGCCATTTACACCACATGCTAGCTTGACTCTCCAGCGTCTGTCACCACTGGCAGCTAGCTCTCTCACTCTATTCATTTTTTTCCTCTTTCTTGTTTCTGTTCATCTCTCTTTCTGTTAATCTTTGTATATTGAACTACCATTAGTTACTTAATCAAAATAACAATTTGATATGGTCTCGTTTTTTTTCGTAATAGGTAGGGGTGCACCGATGTATCGGTAGCGGCCGATATTCGCCTCGTTTACTATTATCGGCGTATCGGTAATAAACTTGACTTTCATCGATTTCATTTTCCGATGTTCATTCGTATGTTTTCTGCAAACCAAACGAAACGGGTCCACAACAACCGGTAGAGCGCTCCGCAGCAACCCGGTAGAGCGCTCCGCAGCAACCCGGTAGAGCGCTCCGCAGCAACCCGGTAGAGCGCTCCGCAGCAACCCGGTAGAGCGCTCCGCAGCAACCCGGTAGAGCGCCCCCGCAGCAACCCGGTAGAGCGCTCCGCAGCAACCCGGTAGAGCGCTCCGCAGCAACCCGGTAGAGCGCTCCTCAGCAACCCGGTCGAGCGCTCCGCAGCAACCCGGTAGAGCGCTCCGCAGCAACCCGGTAGAGCGCTCCTCAGCAACCCGGTCGAGCGCTCCGCAGCAACCCGGTAGAGCGCTCCGCAGCAACCCGGTAGAGCGCTCCGCAGCAACCCGGTAGAGCGCTCCTCAGCAACCCGGTCGAGCGCTCCGCAGCAACCCGGTAGAGCGCTCCTCAGCAACCCGGTACAGCGCTCCGCAGCAACCCGGTAGAGCGCTCCGCAGCAACCCGGTAGAGCGCTCCTCAGCAACCCGGTAGAGCGCTCCGCAGCAACCCGGTAGAGCGCTCCTCAGCAACCCGGTAGAGCGCTCCGCAGCAACCCGGTAGAGCGCTCCGCAGCAACCCGGTAGAGCGCTCCTCAGCAACCCGGTCGAGCGCTCCGCAGCAACCCGGTAGAGCGCTCCGCAGCAACCCGGTAGAGCGCTCCGCAGCAACCCGGTAGAGCGCTCCGCAGCGGCAGGGAGGGCGCACGCATCTGGCACCAAGGAAGTGCACATGCTATTTAGCTGGAGGTCTTCTGTAACAGAAGGTTATATTAAATAAAGTTTAGTTAAACTAAAGATTGTTTCATAAATCTGATTGAATTTGTGCTCATTAAAAGATAAGACTGAAAAAAGGGCTGAAATAATTTAAAATAGTGCTTTAAATAATGATTTCATTATTCCCGGCACAAAATGGTGAATGAATAAAAACAGAAACAATATAAACAAATATCGGTATCGGCTATCGGCTAGATTGTTGTTTTAAATATTGATATCGGCCAAGAATTTCCATATCGGTGCATCCCTAGTAATAGGCATTTTACGTTTTCCAAGTATGTGTTGCAGATGTAGGAGGTAAAGGCTGTAGTTGGTGACTGTCACTTTCAAGCCAGAGAGATAACCACATGTAGCAATGTAGACAACAGCAGCGAATTAACGTTTAATTTTCCAAGCAAAATGTCTCACCCAAGTTGGATAGTCAAGAGAGCAACATGGATCTATGTGATTTCCGTGTTTGACAAAGTAAAGGGCAGTCCGTGTCTATTTCTTACTCTTAAAAATATATTGGTGTGTTGGAATCTTTCTGTAGATACAATGACTTATTAGTTTAGTTTAGCATGATCTTCATCAACAATCTTCAATCTCTTCAAAACAAAGCACTGAGATGCATACTTTGTGTCATATCCTGCCTGCTGCTAGCTCTCCTCAGGAGTATTTCCAGTAGTTGAGAAGGTATCTGACCCAGTCAATCTCCTGTTTTGTTCTTAATGTGTGTAAGAGCTGTTTAACATTAGATATTAGGCCTTGCACAAAGTCTAGAAAGGGACCCATAGCCAGGAAATTGTCTTCCCCAAACCAAGTCTCCAAAAATGTCCTTAAACATTAAGTTTATTTAAAATGTCTCTCTGATTTGTTGTGAAGAAAGAATCCGGGATTTGACGGAATAATAGAATTGAGATATTTCATATCGTTTTTGGAGGTTTAGATGTCAAATAGCATTGGGTGTGTTCATCATTGTGCTCTCTCTCTCTCTCTCTCTCTCTCTCTCTCTCTCTCTCTCGCTCTCTCTCTCTCTCTCTCTCTCTCTCTCTCTCTCTCTTTCTCTCTCTCTCTCTCTCTCTCTCTCCCTCTCTTATTTTGAGCATACATGCAGATATTTGCCTACTTGTCACTTTTTCGTCCCAGTGGTTTGTTAAGGCTTGTGTCTATTTTGGTTTCTCACAGGAATTGAAATAAACTTGGAGCAGTTTGAGGCATTCTGTGATACATTTTTTTTCCTTACCACCTCGCAAACATTTAAATAACTGTTGCCACAGCTGTCGCTGCTCTTTTCCCTCTCTCACCAAATCTCCAATCCCAACATCACCAACTGTTGACAGATATATAGAAAAGAATATAGAAGTGGTATATATTGGCTAGTCATACCCGGTATATAATATATATAAATCCCCCCCTCGCACCCTGCATGGGTTGGCATGTCCTCTACCAGAGGCCTGGGAGTTTGGAGTTTCTGAGCAGTATCTTAGCTGTTCCTAGGACTGCACTCTTCTGGACAGAGGCTTCAGATGTTGGACCTGGGATCTCCTGGATCCACTCTCCCAGTTTAGGGAGTGTGGATCCACTAATGCTCCCACTACCACAGGGATCACATTGCATTTCACTTTCTACATTTTTTGCAGGCTGTTCTTCCAGGCCCTGTTGCTTCTCAATCTTCTCATGCTCCTTACTCCTGATATTACTTTATGATGGGATGCCACACCTATCACTCCTGCCAGCTTCTGTTCCTTGTCCACCACCACTATGTCCGGTTGGTTAGCCTGCAGGTGCTTGTTCATCTGGAATCTAAAGACCCACAGGATCTAAGCTCGGTTGTTGTCAATCACTTTCGGTGGTATGTCCCATCAGGACTTGTGTACCTCTACTTCATACTCTGCACAGATGTTCCTGTACACAATCCACGCCACTTGGTCTCAGTGTGCGCTGTCCCAGTCTGCATCTTACACCCTCCTTCTTCGATACCATCGGACCGCACTTGTCTAGTCCAAATGATATTCCGATGTAGCTGCTGTAGATTCTGGTGGTGTGGATCAGTGAGTTCATGTCTCGCTCACTCCTAGCATACTGCTTGAGGTCATCATGTAGAGGATATGATAGTGAAGACATTATCTGTGCATTGTTTTGGATATCTTCAAACATACACTCTGATTCCAATATTGTTTTTGTTATAACCTGATATCTGCTTATAATATCAGCCGGCTGCAGTGTTTCAAACACTGTCAACATTTGTCAGTGTAGCTCAAGATCGCGGTCTGGATGGGTTTATTCATGTCAGTGTAAATTTTGCCACACTCCTACTGAATGTGAATCTGACGGACTGTTGTTTATCCTCCACTGTTGATGGCTGGTTCTCCTTATTACCACATGTTGAACAGTGCACAGTGTGTTCGTGTCCATGTTTAAGGAACCTGGTCGTTTCAGGCTACATGTGCTAGATGCAGCAGTATAGCACTCTGTTAGCAAAGCAGACGTATTTTCCCAGGGAACAGAGGAATTTCAGAGACAAAGTAACACAATTAAATTCCCCTTAAGCCTGTTCAACAGCAGACAGTTTTTGTCTTTAATGAGCTTACACTGCATCATTCTCTCAGCAGCTATAATCTCTAATTTTGGACATATTCCAATACTGCACTCTCAAAGCCCCTCTGTACTATGTGTGTGTGTGTGTGTGTGTGTGTGTATGTGTGTGTGTGGCTTTAACATTTGGCTGGATTGCAGCTAAACAACTGCTTCTTCTTTTCTTCGTGCTTTTGCGTACATTTGTTGCAAGACACAGATATAAACCACACCACCGCTGTAGCTGTGTTCTCTTTACTTTGGATTATCCTTGGTCCCGATTGGACCCTCTGTGCTGCTTATGTGTGGTTTCAATCAGTTCCAGTCATTACTGCTGGCCAGAGAGCTACTATACAGCGTAGTCTCCAGTAAGCGCTGTGCTGAACATTATTCTGCTCCTCACCTCATCTCATTGTGTCTTTTTTCCAAATCTCTCTCAGCGCTTATCTTTATGTTTTTAGAGATAAGGCAGCAGGGTGTGAATATTTGCAGCCATTGTGTGTCTGAATAGTGTGCTTTCAAGTAGAGCGGCAACTGCAGTGATGGTTTGTATTATTCATCAATGTTATAACAACTAATCAGTTACGCTTTTAGCCTGTAAAATATTGAAAACTGTCCATGTACTGTACGGCTATGCCAAAGGGATGTACACACTAAACACACTTCCTTTCCTATAAACACTAGAAGTCTGTGCTTTTAAAGGAGGATTAGCAGAGGTGCAGAAACATGCCTGAGGAAGAGCAGCAGGTAAAACTCAGACACCATACCCAGAGGAACAGCAGGCTGCACTCCCCTTTAGGTGATTCAGGATGTGTCACATGATTTGCCTGCTCATATAACCTGGATGTTTGTGTGCATGTGTGTGTGTTTATTTTTGTTTGGACTAACCATTCCCCTATGCGATTCATATGTTTTTGCTTTAATGGTTGTTTGTTTACTAGGAGAATAAAATTCCTCTGGCTCGCCCCCTTTAGGCCCACTGACACGTGTACATGCACTAAATTACACACGCACAAGAACGCGCTCATACATGAACACACACTCAGACACAGTCAAGCATGCACAACCCAATACACACACTCACCCACACATGTAAACAAGCAGCCAGATCTCCTCAGCGGCTCTTGATTGCTCTGGTCTGATTTGAATTAGAGGCTCATCTCTCTCAGATCTCAGAAATGGCTCTGAGGTCGAGCGGTTTGGCGGTTTGATGCTGATGCCAACGCACAGTTGGTTGAAGGCCTGCTTGGATGGCACCAGGGGTTTTGTGGGGATGTGTTTAGCTCCAACAATCGTGGTTTTGAACGTTTACAGAGGGGGAGCTTTTACTGACTCACAGGACCTACTTTTAACCCATGGTGCTCACTGGTAGCAGACCTTTAAATGAGAATTCATAACAGACTACTGTGCAGCAGTGTGCAGGGGTTCAGCTGACCAGATGAATGAACATGCATATGATATTCAGAGACTTCGTGTGCGTATTTGCTTCATATCTGCATGTGTGCCATTTGTCCAATAAGAGCAGTTATAATGTCTTTAACTTTTCCGAGAATGTTTTATTTCTCCGATTTTGACGTAATGGATTCTTCTTGAAATGGTTGCTGTGAAGTCATGGGGACTTTACACAGTCCTTTCCTTTCCCGAAGTTTGCCTACGCTGGACTTTAGTGTGGCTTTGATAATGACATAATTGCCCCCAAATGCAACTTCCAGTGCACGAGAACAAAACAGCAACAGGGATGAGTGCAACCAGCGGATGCCACCTAAAGGGCTTTTTTCTGTTTAACTGATCTCAATATTTTTCAAAAAGCTGCCAAATGTCTGAAATCATTGGAGTCAACTGTTGCCCACCAGCACTTGGAGGAATGTATTTTTTGATAGAATTGATAACAGCTGCATAGAACAATGGAGGCAAATGAGTGATCATCATGTGTAATCTGATTATTAATTACCTGATTTTAGGAATAACAAACAAATTATTTTAATGGATGTTTACAAATACCCGACAACATTTTAGCTGCCTGAATGAATGTTTGCATTAGGGTATGGATGTAATTATTTATAGTATACCTCCTATTAAGTCTTTTTACTTGGATTTGCTTTGAAAGCCTGTCAAAGAGTGTTGTCCAAAACAGTTATAGGAAACTCAAATAAGAATGGATGGGTGAATACATAATAATAGACAGGCATGTACACTGACATACGTGGTCTATAATACACACACACACATATATATCTCCAAAGTAGACATTTGGCAGGATTGAGGGCAACAATTCTTACGAGTGGCTTTCATATCTGAAGCAGGCTGATTGAGACTAATGGATACAACATGGGCTGTAGAAATGGCTTCCACATGCAGGAGTGTGTGTCTTTGTGTGTGTGTGGGAGAGAGAGAGAGAGAGAGAGAGAGAGAGAGAGAGAGAGAGAGAGAGAGAGAGAGAGAGAGAGAGAGAGAGAGAGAGAGAGAGAGAGAGAGAGAGAGAGAGAGAGAGAGAGAGAGAGAGAGAGAGAGAGAGAGAGAGAGAGAGAGAGCTGGTACTAGATGTAGAAAGCCAGCACTGGAGTATACAGTGCCTTGCATAAGTATTCACCCCCTTTGGACTTTTCTACATTTTGTCATGGTATAACCACAGATTAAAATGTATTTCATCGTGAGTTTATGTAATGGACCAACACAAAATAGTGCATCATTTGGAAGTGGGGGGAAATATTACATGGATTTCACAATTATTTACAAATAAAAATCTGAAAAGTGTTGAGTGCATATGTATTCACCCCCTTTACTGTGAAACCCCTAACAAAGATCTGGTGCGACCAATTGCATTCACAAGTCACATTTGCAAGTCACATAATTAGTAAATAGGGTCCACCCGTCTGCAATTTAATCTCAGTATAAATACACCTGTTCTGTGACGGACTCAGAGTTTGTTGGAGATCATTACTGAACAAACAGCATCATGAAGACCAAGGAGCTCACCAAACAGGTCAGGGATAAAGTTGTGGAGAAATATGAAGCAGGGTTAGGTTATAAAAAAATATCCAGAGCTTTGAACATTTCTCTGAGCACCATAAAATCCATCATAAGAAAATGGAAAGAATATGGCACAACCGCAAACCTACCAAGAGGAGGCCGTCCACCCAAACTGAAGAGTCGGACAAGGAGAAAATGAATCAGAGAAGCAACCAGGAGGCCCATGGTTACTCTGGAGGAGTTGCAGAGATCCACAGCTGAGGTGGGAGAATCTGTCCACAGGACAACTATTAGTCGTCTACTCCACAAATCTGGCCTTTATGGAAGAGTGGCAAGAAGAAAGCCATTGTTGAAAGGGATCCATAAAAAATCCCGTTTGGAGTTTGCCAGAAGCCATGTGGGAGACACAGCAAACATGTGGAAGAAGGTGCTCTGGTCAGATGAGACCAAAATTGAACTTTTTGGCCTCAATGCAAAACGCTATGTGTGGCGAAAACCCAACACTGCCCATCACCCTGAGCACACCATCCCAACAGTGAAACATGGTGGTGGTAGCATCATGCTGTGGGGATGCTTCTCTTCAGCAGGTACAGGGAAACTGGTCAGAATAGAGGGAAAGATGGATGGAGCCAAATACAGGGAAATCCTTGAAGAAAATCTGATGCAGTCTGCAAAAGACTTGAGACCGGGGCGGAGGTTCATCTTCCAGCAGGACAATGACCCTAAACATACAGCCAGAGCTACAAAGGAATGGTTTGGATTAAAGAATGTTAATGTCTTAAAATGGCCCAGTCAAAGCCCAGACCTCAATCCAATAGAGAATCTATGGCAAGACTTGAAGATTGCGGTTCACAGACGGTCTCCATCCAATCTGACTGAGCTTCATCTTTTTTGCCAAGAAGAATGGACAAACCTTTCCATCTCTAGATGTGCAAAGCTGGTAGAGACATACCCCAAAAGACTTGCAGCTGTAATTGCAGCGAAAGGGGGTTCTACCAAGTATTGACACAGGGGGGTGAATACTTACGCACCCAACAGATGTCAACTTTTTTGTTCTCATTATTGTTTGTGTCACAATAAAATTTATTTTGCACCTCCAAAGTACTATGCATGTTTTGTTGATCAAACGGGAAAAAGTTTATTTAAGTCTATTTGAATTCCAGTTAGTAACAGTACATAATGGGAAAAAGTCCAAGGGGGGTGAATACTTATGCAAGGCACTGTATGTGTTTATGGCGTGTGTGTTTATGTGCAGGTATGTGAGTGTGGGTTTTGTATACCACAGTCTAATAAAACAGAGAACCAGGAAGCACTTCCCATCCCTTCAAGTCCTGTTTACATCTACTGAAGCTTACACACTAAAAGTCCTACTACACACAAAAATGTCTGCAAACACACACACGCACAAACTCTGGTAAGGCAACTAAAGTCAAACACAAATAGCCCACTCAATAAACAGATACAAATCCTAGCAACACTGAGTATTTATGTTAACATGGACACCAATATTACAATATGTAATTTTTAGTGCTGTCAAATGATTCAAATATTTAATCGCGTTAAATGCTCTATCAACATGGAAAACTGGATTGGCTTGCTTTATGCAAATGTTTTATTTTATTGAAAAACAACATTGCCAAACAGGGCGGTACAAAATAAAATTATAAAGTGCACATTTCAGGTAAACAAGGACTCACTCAACTCCTATAGTGCAGTTAAACCATGGCTTAATATTTTCTTTTTTTTCAAGTTTGCTGTGAACATAGCAGTCAGGCCTCTTATTTCAGAAACAATGAACCGTAACAGTTAGGTTACCAATAAAAGGTAAGCCTACTACTTCTTTGCTTTCAGCCAGCTACTCAAACAGACAAGCAACAAAATAACAAACAAACAAAATACACAGGCAAGTGTCGGCCTACTTTCAAATAAATTAAACACAGAACTTTATAGGGCCATTTGAGTCCTCCCCATATTTGTGGAAAATGTATGAAATAAGAAGTACCCTATTTTGAAATAAATAAATTAGGCTGCAGCCTAATAGCCTAAAAATATGTATTTTGGTTGGCGAAATATTAAAACAAAAAGCGAGAGCAGGTCAGACTGGAGGCAAACACAGAAACTGAAGCTCGGTAGAAACCACCTGCAGCTTCTGCTCTGACCAAGAAGCTGAGGCGCTGATCTCTGAGCAGCTGAGACCAGAGAAACTCGGTGTTTTCACTGTTTCCATAGTTAAGAAGCAGTCAGTTAGTCACTGACCGGCTTCTTCACGTGAACGAGCTCTGATCTCACTGTGTCTCTCTGAGCGACACACACACACACACACACATTCGCCCGCTCCTGGTACTTCATGACGGCCTGATATGATGATTTAAAAAGAAATTATTGTGACTTAGTCAACCACCAACATGCATAAAAGCGTGTGTCACACGGCGAAACCGTGAGAGTTGGCAGCTCTGCGTTAATCTCGCGAGAATTTTTTTTTATAACGCGTTTAACTGACAGCACTAGTAATTTTTGTATCTGATTATTATGTTCTGACCTCAGTTGCATTGTGAAGAGATGTAAACGTCATAATCCCACTGTGACATCCTATTGGAGTTTTCAAAGCGTTTTCTGGCATCAACATTTGTGTGAGTTAAAAACTGCTTAACGTCATATCTGTAATTGTATTCCTGTCACAGGAATATCAATGGCTTGTTCTATTAGTAACATATGTTAACTCAATCAAAATAATGTCTATTTCAGTATGAGGTTCATAGTAGGAATATTGCTGTCCGTGTAAAGCTAGTCACTGTTCCTTCTCATCAAGGTTAGACCACCTTAGATAATCAAGCTGCTCAGAGTTTAGATCATTTTGATTTAGCATCAACTGACAATTAACTTTCATTAGTGGTGCCAATGAGTCTGTGTTTGTGCCTGAACCTCCATACGTACCATGTGTCTATGAATAAAGCAAGATGTTTAAATATCAGACCAATGCAGCACAGTAGTTGTACTTGGACAAACACAATATCAGGAGCAGATATCTAGATTCTACTAACTCTACTTGGCTCCTCTCTTGAAATCCTTCTTGTTGTTAATTTCTTATTTGCTTTCACTTTGTTCAATGCACTCTGCTCACTTATTCATTCAACTCCAACAGCTCAAATACCTTTGCAGTGACATTATATATGTTTAGCTGTAAAAGCGGGAGGATTCATCTTGTGCCAAATATCTGAAGGGATTTATTTGTAAAAGCCAACGTGAACTGGAGACGACGAGTGTGAGAGGCAAGGGGACAGGAAAGAGAGGACAGATAGAGAAGTGAGCGCAAGTAGATAGAGTAAATAAACATAGCCGGGAAGTGTTGAGTCCATGCGCAGGAGGTGGTTTGTGTGTGTGTGTGTGTGTGTGTGTGTTTATCAAACCCAGCTGGCTCCTATTTGCCCAGGAATGAGTCTGCACCTCTCAGAGGCCCAGGCCTGCCCAGCTTTGAAGGGCTCTGTGTATTGTGCGTGTGTATATGTGTGTATGTATGCATGTGTGTGTATAACAGCTTCATTAGAGGGACACATAAAACACCCAGACATGTATTTACTGTATGCATATTACGTGTAGGTTCTCATTTTGAACGCACATTCACATACATGCGCGCCGGTTTTCAGGTTTCACAAGCATACACATGGACCCCTAAACAGTCCCAAGGGGTTGGGTTTAACTGCTTCCAGATGCGAGTTCAGGACAGAGCACACACCAACGCATACAGACAAAATCTTCTGCTTTGTTGAAGTCAGCAGAACTACTCTATTTAAATGAATTAAGTGGTGGTGGATGGGAAATGACATGGGAATAGCAGAGTTTACTGTGAGTGGGAAACCAGCTTGCTGCCGATGCCTGATAATAAGAAAGACAACTGGGAGCCCGAGTGACTTTCAAAATAAAGTTTGCATTAATATAAATCATTGTGGTTTCACACGCAACTGTTCTGATGCTAATTAACCTTGACGTGCTTGTGTTTGTTTTACAGATGTGGCCCACATTTATACTGAACCCCTCATATTGAGGTTAAATGGCACCCCAGAACGGTTGCTAGGCAAGGATGGAGACAATTGTAACAGCAGCCTCCCACACTCGGAGCTTACGACACCCAGCAAGAGTATCACATGTGAGTAAATAGCCCTCCCTCTCTCTCTCTCACACACACACACACACACACACACAGGTCGACACACATGCAGAAAGCAGGTGAGAGTTTTATTTCCATTACTGATCACTGATCTGATGAGTCACATTGTCCCGACCTTCAACAAATACATTTGCACACCCTGAAGAAATGGGTCAGGTGATTGTACACAAGGACAGAAATATCTACAGTTTCAGCAAAGTAGGTTAATTCTCTGATTTCTGAGCACAAGCGGGTCCGCGCCCACATCACCTTCCCTGGAATGAAACATCTCTCCTCCTCTTCTCCACCTCTTTTCTGCTTCTCTGTCCGTCTGTCTGACACAGGTGGGTATAACTGGCTCTGTGGAGTCTGCTTCCATTAATCGATCTTCTTTAGATAGTTAAGGTTCACTGGACGTCCCAGCATGTGCGGGATAAAAATGCAACCGCGCCCGCTCGCCAAAAAATGAATCGATAAAAAAGTGTATCAATCAACTAAACAAAGACTAGAGAGCTCAAGTCCCGATGTCAGCTGTAGGCCAGCTGGTGGCTTGTTTCTTTCGCCGGTCTAAAATGCGGTTGCTTAATAATATTCAACAAAACTGAAGATCTTTAGATTTTTTGACTAGAAACTATAAGAAAAACCTAAATTGTTGCATCACGCTGCTCACTCAGATCTTTTGGTCCGGCCGTTATTCAGCAACATCTGCTGCTGAATATAAATAACATTTTTACACATTACATCATTAGTGAACGTGATTTCCGTCACGTAGATTTTTATCGGTAATGGTGGTGATGCACTGGTGGTTGCCTCAAGACATCATCAAACTTAGTTGTTGTCCTGATTGTGAGACACCTAGTGGCTGAAATGTCACATGTTACGTTAAAGTTGCATGAGATTTTCTTAACTCTGTAACAGAACCCATGCAGAGTTTCTGCTTCCACGCGTTCACCGTCTGATGTCAGAACTTATTCCATCTGGGAAACTACTTTCTGACCACCCACCCTAACAACGGGTCTCACTGCTGCTGGTTGGCCATTGTACTGGGGAGAAAAACATGTCTCATATTGTGTGTGCTATAATAACACCAACATACTGGGTGTACCGGCACCACTCCTACTCAGTTTACTGGTAAGGAGCATCACAAGCTTAAATTTCTCAATCAAGATTTATGTCTCCAACCGCCGCCACCCTTTCCCCTCCCTTATATCACCAGTCTAGTGGCGATGTGTCAGACAGAGAGAGAGACTGTTTCAGTCTCCTGGATGTGCAATCGCTCCAGCCTGCTGAGTCAAAGCCAGAGGTTACACAAGTACTGTGTCATTACTCCATCACGTATATTTTTCTTGCTTTTACCCAGGTTCGAAATAGGTAGAATCTCTACCTAATATTTAAATTTAGCTCTACTGTGTCATTTTTTTCACTCAGGAGAACAAGCCCCACAATAATAACACCCACAAAACTCCTGCTGTGTTGTCTCGATGCTTTGCCACAAACCTAAAAGCACCGTAAAAACTTTAAATGCTCCAAATTGGTCTAAATCTGTCCTTCCTGTGAGGGGACGAAACGGAGGGATGGTGTATGAGTGAATGAGCGATACGTCAGGGGAGGAAGTCAACTTAAGGGGTGAGAAGAAGGTTGAGCAAGCTGACATTTGAGCATGTGTTTGAAAAGCAACAAGGGTTTTTCCTGGAATCCAGGGCCAGCCATGGGTGACATGCACAAACACACAGACCTGCTTCATCATAATAGCTAGTTTGTGGTAACACAGAAACCAGCAGTTCAGTCAGGAAACGGATAAGTAGGTGAAAGCAGCGGGTTTCAGCTGAGTAGGTGTGTGAATTGTCTGTTATGTCTCTGCCTCTATCTGTACAGTCTGCTGTTGTGTCTTATGTGTATCTATATATAATTCAGGCTGGAGGACTGACGCTGAGGTTTGAGTTTTTCTCACCGCCTGTTTCTCTCCTACTCATTTTACATCCCAATAAAAATCCTTGAGACCCAGTGGCTCCATATGCTGCGCAGCGAGGGTTATGCAACGACAGTCGGCTTGGACAAAATGTACCGTCATGCACACCAGTCTGCACTGGCCTCCCATTTGCCTTCATGTGCCTCCTCCCTTCATCCATAGCTTCCTCCCTCCACAACTTACACAATCGCACATGTGTTCACAGGATTTGAACCACAAACCAAACACGTTCTAAACTTGATCCCTTTCTCAGGTGAGCACAGCGTACGCCTGTGTGTCGGCATAATTATACATTTGACGTCTGATGCCTCTACTTGGTTTTTGACAGCGCGAGTTGGTCTGTGCGTCTCTTTAGCAACTCATAAGAGCCTGGATGCAGTTTGAATACAGTCTGTCAGCGATAAATCATCACCTGTTTATCTGGCTTCATACCGAGCACGAAGATTCATTACTAAGTAGCTTTGACTCAAGTCTGCGGTGAGGTCACGACTCGGTGACACCTGCGAATCTGTCTGTGGGAGTGTTTGTGAGTGAGAGCGTGAGGAAACAGAAGCGAATGCCGGAACACGCTCAGTCCGTATGCTCTGACATCAGTGCCACAGTATGCGTCTGGCCCTCGGGCCTGTGACAAGCTGTCTGATAACAATGTGCAGAGGGAGCTGTTAACATATGTGACTGACTGTTAGGACCCACACACACAAACTCTCTGTGTGATGTCATGCCCACACTGCTGCCTCTGACGTCATCGCCACAGCGGGATACACACGTTCCCAGATGTTTAACTGCTTGCACTCATTCTGGACTCATGAGGAAACAAGGCCAAACGTTATCCATCACTGACAGGAGCACAGTAGAATTCATGACATTTCTATTTTCAGATTTTGTTTTTAGTTTGAGATATTTTTTCACTAAATGAGATCAACATCCAACAAATAGTCTACGTCCCCGCTCGGCATGTGGGAACGAGGGCATGAAAGAGTCAGGGAACCGCTGCGAGGAGCTGTTTGTTATTATCTTGTCATCAAAGGGGAGGAGTGTGCAATGTGTTGTTGGTGGGAAATCTAACAGGACCGTGACATTGCCTTTAATTAGAGAACAGTCGCTGTGCGGAAAGTGTTTTCCCCCTCTGTTGCTCTGCCTCGCTCCTCCCCTTCAATCTCACCCAGTCTTTGGTCTTTCTCTTGCTCTTCTGGGAGAGAGATACACACCCTATACATTTGCTATAACGTTAACACAGAGCAGAGTGTTTGAAAGGCCATTTGTCAGGGGCCATGAGGTGGTTGGTTGATATCTCAGGTTAAGGATCAGTGTTGCTGTGTGTCATGTTCTTCTTGCACTTTATTTCCTCTTTTATTTCATCTACTCAGCACAATGAAGTTGAATTCAAATATAGCAAAGAGAAGTGAATTAAGTGTTTTTCCAAAAGCTGGACTGAAGTGAATCAACTGTATTTCTGAACGCCAGAAAACCACAGTAAGAACCTTAGAAATGTCTTTCCAAAGCATCGGGGTATTGGGAAAGTTGTTGTACTTTTGCATCAGCTCATGTCATATTATGCAGGAATTAGTATAATGTTATAAA
The DNA here is from genome assembly GCF_947347685.1 of Pleuronectes platessa. Lineage (NCBI taxonomy): Eukaryota > Metazoa > Chordata > Actinopteri > Pleuronectiformes > Pleuronectidae > Pleuronectes > Pleuronectes platessa. The sequence continues at coordinate 17,698,885 of NC_070627.1, forward strand.
ATGTTACAACATGTTATAACAAGTTCCACAACCTGAGAGGGGGTGATAAAATCATCCAGATCAGTCAACTGCAGCACACCGTTAAAGTGCGACGCCGTGTTTGTTGTTTACCTTTGTGTCGTGAATAGCCCACACAGCTGTGCTATGTTCAACTTCACATGTTTTTTTTTTGGTATCTCACATGCTCTGCATAATAATAATAATAAAATCAGTGATACTACTACTACTAAAAAAAATAACACATTTGAAGTAACATAAGAACATGTTAAAATTACATTTAAAAGAATAGGAAATAGAAAAGAACTACAACAAATTTTCTGCAAATGTTGGTAAGAATAATTTATAATATATAATAATAATAATAATCCTTACAATTTCAATAAGGCCTCACTGTCTGTCAGTGCCTGTCAGTGCTCGGACCCTAAAAAATTAAATTAAATTAAATAAAATTAAGCGGTCCGCTTCTGCGCAGGAGAAGTGGAAAAAATGTATAATAACAAAAAGCCAATTAATTTGCCTGAAAAAAATAAAAGAATAATAGCCAGGATTGCTCAACCCTTGAAAGTACCAACTATAAAATACTGTCTGTCAGAGCCTGTCATTGCTCGGGCCCTAATAAATGTCCTCTGCAATTTAAAAACAAAATTCAACAGATTAATACCTGCGCACATCTGTGTTTTCCCCTGATTTAGAAAAGACTCTGCTGCAAACATGTGCAGGCACGAATTCATCAGTCAACTCTCAAAACAGTCTAAAAATCTTAGAGTGCTGATGGGATCAGCTTTACTATTGCATGGAAGCACTCTGCAGGTGGTTGAGAATATCTTAATAATTGCTATAAATCTGATGTAAGATTGTGTTAGCAACTGATATTCAAGTGTTTAAATATACCCTTTATTATGGGATATAAATATGGTGGTTGGTTTGTCTATTGCTGAGCTTTTGACTAAATAAAAAAATGAAACAATAACATATTTGGATAATTATTAGATCTTTCACCTAAAATATAAGAGCACTGCTCAGAGAGAGTCATTCTATAATCCAGAGGTAAGCCTGTTGTAGATGTGAGACTTTAAACTAGTATCTCACAAACACGTCCGACTTAATGTTAATCACAATACTCAATACATTTGCTATTTGAAGATACTTTTGGTTATTGATTGATGGATTAAAAATGTCCTCCAATACTCGACTGAGACTTCAGTTCTTCACTTTGGTTGAAGTGCAGTGTTCTACACCCTTAGGGCCAAACACAAGTTCCAACAACTGAATCTCTGAGTCCTTGAACCACAATATTAATGACAATGAAATCAGACCTGTCTCTTGCCGCTTTTTAATATGTCTGTTGCCTGAAGGAAGTAATCGTGATGGGATGTGATGCCTGTTCTGTGAGTCACACCCACTACTAGTTCATCGAAATGAACAGTTTTATCCACAAAACAAAAAGACGATTTTGAATTTGCAGATACAATGCGTAAGGATTTTTGGTGTAAGGTACAAAGGTAAAAAACATGTGTGAGGCAACAGAAGTTCATTGTCCCACGTTGTTATCTGTGAGCAAAATACCAGGTGCTTTATCAGGTAGAATGACACATAGAACTCATCCCTCTTCCAATGACCATCAGTCTCCTTATAAACCACATTTTAATCCACTAGATCACACTCATAAATATCAGTCAAAATGTTGAAAACCACCCATCTTGCAGTTTTGAAGCAAGTGAAAAAAAAATCCTGGATCCACACCAAACCACACGGCATCCTTTCACCCAGTTCCATGGCAATCCGTCCTGTAGACTGCTTGGTGCAGGGAACAACATTTATGAGCAATGTTTTAATAAAAAACAATTAAGTGGACTTTATAACTGAAAGTTGTGATAGGTGTCTCTGGAGGGGCAGATTATTGAATGATGGGAGACAATAAACGTCTTTTTATGTGCACCCAAACTCAAAATAATTGTTATTTCATTGAGAGTAGAACAAACATTTAATTTTGGCCCAGCACTGAGTCTGACTTTTGTTTTGGCTAACACCTCATTTTGAAGCATCAGTCCTTTTCAGTGAGTGAGTGGGTGCAGCTAAACAAACCTCATTAACACTCCAGTCCTGGAGGTCTCCACAGCAGCCAAAAGTCTTATAGAAAACGGTTTAAGATAAAGTTTGCTCCAGCAATATATTATTTCACCATTTCACAGTGGCTCACACTTAGGTGTGGGCCGCAGTGAAAAACAACCCGAACTATGCAGAGCAGAAGGAAGGGAGGCCGTGGTTGAGATGCTTCTGCAGATCTGGGTTGAATTATAGATGCTTCAGAAATGTTTTCAGAAAAGATTTTGAGATGTAGCACAAATGTTGTGAAACTGAACTATGCTGTGCTCAAGCTCCCATTATTCTTTTCTTACATCTTTATACACAACAAGTACATTATGTTGTTATTGTTGTATATTTACACCATAAGCTAAATGTACAGTTTGCGTTCACAATATTCATAGGTTGCAGAAAATACACCAAGACTTTGCTTCTGTTCTGTTGCGCTGATAATGCACTAAAGCGTTTATGCATATTTCTGCATCTGGAGGCAGATGTGGGTGTGGGTGCATATATCATCCCTCCGTCTGTACATCTTTTCTCTCTGTGTTATAAATGTAATAAAACACAAACACATTTCGTCTGATGGCAGCGCTACTTGGCTGAAAGTTCACGCCTTCCCTCTCGTGTCTGTAGTTCAGCACCTTCAACACTTTGACCTACAAAGACAGACAAACTGCGCCAGAGGAGACGGTGGGATAAAGCAGCTGGATTAGAGACAGACACTGCTCAGTCGTTCTGGTGACTCATTCCAGCAGGAGGATAAGTAGAGAGAGAGAGAGATGAACAGCAGTTCTCTGGTCTGGGAGGGAGGTGTGTAAGTACAGGGTAGCAGAGAGACGCCAGGCGAGGAGGGAGAGGTGGAGGGTGTGTGAGTGGAAGGGTGGGGGTGTGCTGCTGTATTCAACTGATGCACACACACGCATTGTACGGGAGGTCGCAGGACCCCCAGTGGCCTATACAATGTTAGCACCACACGTGCACGCTCTGCGGTTTCCAAGTCTCATCATGATAATCCCACAGTCATTTGGCTCTTTATTTGCTGTTATTTTTAACTGGTTCCCACTGCTGAATCATTGTGTTTGTGAGTCACACCCATGCATCCTCATGGTCCAAAACTGTACAAGCAGCAAACCATTTTATTCAAGTTTGTTCTTCTGGCTCTTTCACACTCCATTTTTCTCCCTGACTTTTCTTCATCTCAGACAAAGGGACCTTGTATTTTGTCTGCGTGTGCACGAGTGTGTGTCTGCACGTGTTCTTGCTTGCATATATTTGTGCGTGTGAGTGGGCCTAACCTCAAGCTCTGTTTGGAGACAGTCCTGACTGCCCGTCTCTCTCTCTCTCTCTTTCTGTTTGTCTGCCTGCCAAATCTGCCTATGTACTATATGTACCACACACACACCCACCCACACACACACACACACACAAACACACACACAGACATACACACACACACACACACACACACACACACACACACACACACACACACACACACACACACACAGAGTATGCATTTCTCAATCCCCTGCAGGACAATACAAAAGTAGAAGGAATAGTGAAAAACTGTTCACAGCATCCCTCCCCTCTAATCCCCTTCTTCTCTACTGACCTACATCCTGGTGCTAAAATACACTATCGTGCAAAAGGCTGAAAGAGAGAGACCAGAAAGAGACAGAAAGGGAGGACACAATGAGGGAGGATATGGAAAGGGAGGAATAGAGGAAGAGAAATAGACAAAACACTGGATAGCAGCAGGTATTGACTTTTGACATAGTTAAAAGAGTACAAAGTATGGCTCCTTCTCACTACGTCCTGCAAATGCATGCACACCTACACACTCATGCACTAATACACACACACATACACACACACACACACACACACACACACACACACACACACACACTCACTGGCCGTGCAGCCTGCCAAACATCTGGAGCAAAGTTAGAAAACGCTGAATGAAAGAAGCTTTAATAACACTGGATTGGTTGTGGGACCGCAGCCGTCGGCCAATCAAAACAAGCCGGGTTGGGTTATCTGTCTCCGAACGGTTATCGAACTAGCGGCTTTTATTGCCAGTCGTCTTTCTTAGCTGGAGCTGCAGGACCACACTCTGCGTGTGTGTGTTTCAATGTGCAGGTATGTGTGTGTGTGTGTGTGTATGTGTGTGTGTGTGTGTGTGTGTGTGTGTGTGTGTGTGTGTGTGTGTGTGTGTGTGTGTGTGTGTGTGTGTGTGTGTGTGTGAGTTTCTGCTTTGATTCTCTGTGGTTTTCTGTTGCCCTCTGTTCAGTCCCACCACACATATGCTTAAAGGTCAAGAAAATATTAAGGGCCTCAATAGGATGGCATTAAATACTACCATGATATATAAAACCCCAGCTTCCATTTTCTTCTTCTTCTCGGGGCATGTGTTTGCTTTGGCAGTGAAGGTGTGTTTTTCAGTCTCCTCCTCTCTTGCAGAATAGTTAACACTTGATATCACTTGGAGGTAAAATACACAAAGCTGTATACAGAGCCAAGACTAAAATCTGTGCAAGTTTTTGTGTTCGTAGACGCTGTATGTTGTATATAGTACCAGAAGTGATAATTTTTACAAAAAATCAGGTTCTAATGATGAGTTTTCCAAGAGACACAACTCCTCTCTTCGTGCCTCACACGCTTCATTTATCCCGTCTTTTCCCCCCTACTGCCTCTTTCTAGTTGTGTAAGAGTCTAGACAAGTCGGATCAGGGGTCAGCTCTGTAAATACATAGCTCTTCCCATGAGCTATTGCCTGTAGGGTGGGCTTTGTAATTGGACTCAATTTCCCAGGGCCTCCCTCTCCATGAAGCTGCTTCAGCACAAGTATGCACACACACGGAGGGAGGCGTCCCGTGTGTCTTAGGGCTACACACTGCTCAGATGCATAATGCACACAGGTTGGTGGACCTGTTCGCACATACAATACGAATATTTAAATCCGGTTTATATATTTACGTTTTAAAACATCATATCTCTTTCTCTGTCTGTGAGATATCCTGACTGTGAATTATGTTAAGTTCGGATCAGGTTCCATAAACAGTGGAACGTACAGTTTCCTCAGTGCAACTTGTGATGTCTGTTGTTAGATCCTCCCAGCCAGGTCAATTTCTGTGTCTTTTTGAACTCCACACCCCAGGTTGTCTGTTAAAAATCAGTTTCAAGCTCGACCTGAGAGCCTCTTAAACCATTGAAATCTGCTCAAGAGCTACAAAGGAAAATATAAAATTACTGTAGAAGTCTATCTCATGATTTAAGAAATCTCTGTTTGTCTATATGTGGCTCACCTATCTCGAGAACAATTAATCGAATCACCTTAACATCTTGTTTGTGTAATGTTAAGAGCCCAAGACACAAGAGAGGTTCAACATTAATACACTTTGAATAAACAGGCAACAAGAGGCAGCTTGGACTCATCATCCTAACCTGTTGATGACAACAGGGCATTCGAGACAATAGTTTATGAAAACAAAAACTGATTTTCCAGTTCGAGGTTCTGGGTAATGAGTCAATCTTCACTGAACTTTGAACAAACAGGTGAACAGCTCTCTGTGCTGCAGTGGAGTTGCAGTTCAGGGTTCTGTGGACTGAGTCCTGCAGCAGGTCTTCACTTGCCATGGTTCAAATACTGCAGGTTACATTTATAGTTTCAGAAAGAAAACTGCAACCAGCATTTCCACAGGCTAGCATTCCGAACAGACATTTTTACAAGGAGCACTGCACTAGTCAATTAAATAAACAGAAAACAACCCCAACCCTATTCTTAATCATTTATCAAGTAAAATCTTATATTGACTGGTCTCAGATGACTTCTTTTCTGTGGTTGTGTCGTAAGGTTTTTAAATTGTTTTTCAGATTAAAAAAAAAATTGTTACCTGCAATATTATCAGATTAATAAATAATGAAGACAAACGGGAATAAAATAGTAACAAAATACTACAATAAATATTATGTTAGGGGTGGAGGCTATTTAGTTTCATTGAAGTTCAATAAGAGGAACATCCAACATCAACACCCCTGACTCAAGTGAAATATATACTGTAAATTGTCTTCAGCTTGTAATAAATTAACGTCATTTTGTCCCTTCCCAGCTCAACCAGCAGCCAGATCCACGCCCATCCAGCACACCCAGCCATGTCGGACGCAGCCCAGCAGCCACCTACGAAACGGGACCAGGCAGCACTCACACCCCCACTCCCCTCACACGCACTGTCCGCATCACACGCACAAGCATGGCCTCCAGTCCAACGGGGTCAGGAGCACTCATGAGCATCCTAAGCTGGGCTCGCTCCCAAAAGGCGGCTCCTCCACCTCCTCCTCCTCTTCAGCGGGACCCAGACACACCAAGAAATTGCAGTCCAACCCGTCCATCACCTCCCAGAGCAGCAAGAGGAGCAAGAGCAGCTCCAAGAGCAACAGCTCCCAGATTCCCACAGAGGGACAGGATGGTGAGATACACACACTGACAGAGGGGCAGGGGGAGAGGGAAGCATTTTGTTTTTCTACTTGTTGAATCAGAGAAGAATATCTACTCTCCCCTGGCACATTTTCTTTGACCCCAAATTAGGGCTGGGTGATATGGGCAAAAATGTTATTTCAGGGGAAATGTTTATGTCACTCAATATATAAAATGAGCACAATTCTTAGAAGTTAAAAGACTGAAAGACAATTTTAATAAATGGAAATTAATCAGGCTTGAAAACAGCTTCGCTTTTTAATATTCCTTAAGTCAGTGGTGATGAGCAGCCCTGTGCTGTCTACCAGCTTTGTGTCAACTTTTGTGTCTTGACAAGTAAGCAGGATAGAAACAGCGCGCTTGAGTTCAATGTCAATGTCAACTGAAGGAAACTATTGAATGGTGAAAAAATTGTTGTTTTAGTTATTGCAAAAGCTTTACAAAAAAAGAAGAGGGAAAAGGTTTTGTGGTTAAGCAGTGAGTTAAAATTTAAAGCAAATACGTCAGTGTGCTAGTGGCTGCTCTTATTCTTTGGCCTGACACTGAAGAAAAATGTTTTCTCGTTAAAATTTAGAATTGAATCCGAATTAGGGGACAACCACATTTTAACTCACTAGATCCAGATTCTTATTGGATCCGCACCAAATTGCTTCACCAAAATCCATCAATTATACTAATCAGTTGAAAACCAAATAATTTTCATCACACAATGTTACAGAAAGTGAAAATATATTCCCGAATCCGCCCCCTGATCTGGATCTAGACCAAATTCTAATGGGATCTCCCTGGGGTTTTGTCCCACCCCTCCACAAAGTGTCATGGAAATGGGTCGAGTAGTTTTTCATAATCCGGCTAACTAACAAACAAACTCAGATGAAAAACATCAACACACTTCCCTGGCACATTGGGTATCTTTCTGACTAATCACACTGACGGTTATATTCTGTGATTCTTAAAATGTTGCTTAGTTATGTGTTTCTGTGTGTTCCCCCCCTCCAGACTGCTGTGTTCATTGCATCCTGGCCTGCCTCTTCTGTGAGTTCCTAGCTCTGTGCAACATCGTGCTGAACTGTGCCACCTGTGGCTCCTGTGCCGGGGACGAGTCGTGCTTCTGCTGTTGTTGCGCGTCAGAGGAGTGTGGCGACTGCGACCTGCCCTGTGACATGGACTGTGGCATCATTGACGCCTGCTGTGAGTCTGCAGACTGCCTGGAGATCTGTATGGAGTGCTGCAGCCTTTGCTTCTCCTCCTGAGGACCCCGCCGCCACCACAGGGGGCAAAGTAGATGCTTGCTATTCAATCCTACAAGCCCAGGAACAGTTTCGACCTGGCCCCAAAGCTGAGAAGCTTTACACCCACCCACATCATTGTTGCCTGAGATCTGTGACTCACACTATTGGCTGGTCTAGTTGGCTCCACAATACATCCAATACTTTTGACAGGGTTTGCCAAGTGAAATGCTTACAGCAGTCACTTGTGAACTCTTCCTTCCTTTATTGATCAAACGATGGGATGGTAGCTTCCCCAGCCTTGTCTTTTGTGGTCCGTCCATTTACTGCACAGCTGGGCGCATGTGCAGAGTGAGTTCCAGCTGTGGTCCATGTGAGGTTGCCAGGCTGTGCAGCCTCTGGACCCTCACTGAACAAGCTATTATTACAATGGAGCCCCTTGTGCCATCTGAATGACTAGAGTTCTCTAAGCATGAAAAATGACCTTCAAATGCAAATGAGAAAATGGCTCCATTTAACTGGATTTTAATGTTTCTATAGATAAGAGCAGCAGCGTAATGGGAAAATGGCCCCTCAGATCTCAGTAGTAATGCAGTGTGTCCTCCTGTCCTTGGCAAGGTTAAAGTCCCTCACTTTGATTGCTTACAGTGGACTTTGCAACACACGGACAAAGCGGCAGATGTGGGATTAGCCGCTGTTTTCATCAGTGTTGCAATGTACAAAATTGAGAAGACATTAACGGTGGCTTGTGGCAATATTACAGACAGATATTTTTGTCAATATGCATCTCATTTAAAGTACTTTTTTTTATAGAGAAGAATCATGAGAGTGTTATGCATCAGCCGGGACATGGGTTCGTGATTGTTGGTTGATAGCATCCGCAGTGGACGTCTTCTCTGCTCTAACATGTGAAGGGAGAGAGTTCTTAATCAAAAGTCTCTCCTCGTTTAATGTCTCACATCTTGTTTACTTTCACCTTTTTATTCTGAGAGGCTTAAACTTCAGTGAATTCCTCCTATTCTGATTTAGAACTGGTAAAGAAATGGAATTGGAAGGCATCATCTCATTTTTTTTTTAAATACATTGGATTTTCCTTTGTCATTCTTGCTATGTGAACAAATGGCCTTGGCTTAGCTGAAGGCCTGAATTTTCAAGTCGATTCCTCCGGCTTTACCAAATCTTTATTAATCCTTGTTTTGTAGATTTTAGTTAAGATATTTGCATTTCTCCTCTAATGTGAAAATCACATTTCTGTGTTATCGGGTTTTGCCGGGCTCTCTGGAAAGCAGACGTTGCTCAACATCTAATTTAATTCCTTGAGTAAAAATCTCACAGCATTATGCTAAGTCAGATCCATATGCTCGTCGTATGAATGGTACACTTTTGATAACAGGCCCGCACTCTCATATGCTCAGACACATTCCTTCTCCAACCCAATACCTCTTGAGATGTCACCTAGATCTGTCGTGCTTTTTAAAATGACTTGATACAAATCTCTCTCCTCTCTGATCAAATACTGATTGTGCAATCTTTTTTTTTGCTTGGAAATACCAAAGAGTTTTTCCTCTTACTGGACCTTAGATTCTAGACTTATAATTACTTGTACATAGAAGGTTTTTTTCTGTGCTAGTATGGCTGCGGTTGATTAAACCCTATTTTAAGGGCTGAAATCTAACACTGTTGATGATAATACACTATGGCTGTAATTAACCTGATAACGCAGAAGCAGAATATGCAAGTTTTGGGAATTCAGCGAACGCATTGAGAAGATAATATGACTCCTTGTGTCTGTTTGTATCAGATTGGATGTGTTTCATATTTTGGGACATGTTTAAACTCAATTGAGGCAAAATCCTGGAAAGCCCTGGAAAACAATGCAATACATTACCGAACAGAGAGAGGATTTATGAAGGGAGAACTGGATATTAAACTGTTGTGTATAGAAAATATGACAATGTCACTTTGTTTGCGATACAAGATTTTCTGATAACGATGCTTGATCTAGGGTCATGTCTTCTGTCACCAGACCAACCTTGTCACAAGAAGAATAGGACTGCATAGTGATGAGTATCTGGGAAAGGTTAATCCATTTGAGTTGGAAACAAAAAATCCAGCCAAAAAATGGCTTCCTAAACTAAAGGAGTTTGTTTTAAACATTTTGATTACATTACAAATAATAAAACCAGTTACATACTATTGAATTTTAGTATGCGCATTTCCTTACCATAGACTGTAATAAAGATCGACGATGCATCTCCACTTCCTACCACTTTAAAAAAGTGAAGCCAGAATATCCCGGATAAGGGCGTGGGTTTGTCTTCATGTTTAATAATACCATTAATAACATTTAGCATTGACTAACGTCATGGTTATCGGTAAAATGAATATGGATTTAAGAATTATGCCTGCATTGACAGAAACCGTCTTTGGAACATTTTTTAGTTTTGCCCATGTCCTTCTGTTAACATGGAGGGGGCATGGTTTATGACCGATAATGCAGCCAGCCACCAGGGGGCAATCTAGATGTTTTGGCTTCATTTTTTGGAACGCTGTCATGTCGTCCATACATATACAGTCTATGGTACATTCTGTTGCTACAGAGACCGCAAGCTAATGATAGCATAACTGCTCGGCTGTTGACAATGGAACAGCGTGCTGAATAAAAGAGTTCACTTTTTTATCGTGCAAGTTACTTGGTTAAACAAGCAGGAAGATATAAATACATATTATGATAATGATTCCCACCGGCTCATTTTTACTTCCAAGACAATAGCGTCACTGTTTTTAACCCAACTCGATTGACATGTTGTTTCCTATCATTTATGACTGTGCATAACCACAACCTCGCTCTGCAGCTCAGGTTTCAGTTTGCTGCAGCTTCTCACTGGACTCCAACTCAGTCCAAAGGTGCAATTTTGAGACCTTCAGAAATCCACTTTTCATAAATAGGAAGCTCAAAGACAGGATTATCTGAGGTCTGAATCTCGGTTTCTTTAATACTGAATTGATCTTATTATGCTTAAATTACTGCTGTAGCTAGAAAAATTAAGTCAAAAAACCTACCTGTCATGGAAAGTGTGGCTTCGCAACTCTCATTTTATCAGCAGATCATTTAAACGTGTCCAATGAGGTTTTTTATTTTCCAAAAGTAGCTCGAACCATTTTTTAAGGGTTTCAGACTCTTTCAGACTGTGAGGTGCAGTGAGAATTTGCAGTAGACCGGTAAGTTTGTCAATTCTTAAGATCAGTTGTGCTGTGCAACATTATGTGGAACAGCATTTTTAATAAGGACTGATTTGATAAACAGTGAACCTCTCATTTGAATTTGATTTAATGGTGTATGAATATTTTTTTACAACTAAGCCATTCAATATTTCTTTATATTTGTCCTGAGAAGAGAAAACCGTGGCAGTCAGGAGGTATAAGACACAGATTGGTTGGTCTGGAGATGGACGACGCTTTCCCCAGACGAACACTGGTCTTGCACTTAGATCATTCTATGTTTGATGTGGAGATTTGACTTTGATGTTGTGTTTGTACCACACAGGTCATCATCTCAACTATATCCATAAAACTGGAAGAAAACACAGGCTTATTTTCATTGATTTCCATTCTCAGTATTATCAGTATTTGTCTTAGAATTGCCTTGACCACCGAAGCTTCTAACCATTGACTTTATAGGTTGTTGTTTTTGATCTTACTAACAGATGAACCTTGGTTATGGATTTTAAAGGGCTGGCCACCTCTGCCAGTAATCTGAAAGTTATAGCCCATCTGAATTGTTACTAGACTGTAGTCCACTATAATGTCATTTTGTTTACACTACCCCAATGTAATGTTCATTTGAATTGCAGCCCTGGAAGTCACATTAAAATCTCTTTGTTTAATACTGAATAAACAATGTGAACTCCAGGCTACATGTATCATCTTTCTTTATTTTGACACAGGCACCAAGCTTATTACATTATGGCCTTATTACATTATGGTTACATAAATGCTCCTGTTGTACAGTAGTCTAGTGTTTGACAAAGTTATCTATGCAGCAGCAGCCCAATGGAATTAATCTAATAACAACATAAAATTGCTTATTCATCACCTTGACAGGGTAGAGTTCCAAAAATTCAAGGTTTAGTTTTAACTATATTTGACCTCCCCACCTAAACTGTCACTCTTACATAACTTTAATGATTTTAATGGTAAAGGTTAGTGTTTCCACTGTATTTACCAACAAGGCGATAACATTGTATCTGAAAAGCAGTATTAAATCATCACATCAGTCTCCGACTGATAATGTCACTAGTTAGCCCTAGTGACGTTACACATGACAAATGCAAATTTGGCCAAAACAACCTAAACAATGACAAGTTCAATTGTATGAAAAAAAAATCATAACAATATACATATAAATATATAGCAAGTATCCTATCAAACAAACACATTTGTAAATGTGGCATGGACGGAGGAATGGAGCTCATTGCAAAGGGCTCGGATGTGTCAGGCAAAAACGTTGGGAACCATTAAATTAAACGTGGATGTGGATCAAATATTGCAAAAAGTCGATTTTAGTGTGTTTGTCCAACATGTGCAGTATTTAACAAAGATGACCATGTGTAAAATGTCTTCATTAATATCCTGTCATAACCAACTTAAGATCTGCAGTTTTGCCCTCGGTGAACCCCATTCACTTCAGTTGTCTCTGAGCTGAGAGGAGCAGAGAGAAAAACGGGCAAAGAGAGAAAACAGTGCAACAACTGGGCTCATGCAGAACAGAGCCCTTTAATGTGTTTTTTTTTTTTTTATGGTTTGCCAAAGTCGTTCAATGGGAATGTGTGTTCATGCCAATACATCAATGTGCAGAGAAGTAAAGGGGACTTTTACAGATTTTCTTCTTCTGCTGGTGCTTTAATCTTCGCTCCCTTTCTCTTCATTTTCTTCCTGCACTTCATCTTCATAGCAGCTCTGTCTGTTGAAAACAAATCCTGTCCTCAGTGTGTGTATGTGATTGGCATGTGTGTAGGAAATGTTGGCCAGCCTTTGCTTCTTCTCGACTCTGTGTAGAGTTCATTGATAAGAAGATCAGATCTGGGCCCCAAGGCAAGTGTCAGTGATGGGGTCAGCTACTGTATGTGTGTGTATGTGCATGCATGTGTCTTGACGTGTGTGTCCATGTGAGTGAGACAGGGGGCTGGGGGGGGGGCTGGGGGGATTCAGATGACTCAGGTTAGAGAGAGAGGCACTTCAAGCTCCTCAGTGGGAGCAGTAGCACAGAGGACATCTCTGGACATCTGCAACTGTTTTGCAGGAAGCCATGCTGCAATCGACCCTCATTTCCTTTTGCCTGGACACACACACAAACACACACACATGCACAAACTCGACAAATCAAAAATTGATACACACAGACATACCCTCCAGAACATGCACAAAGCAGGCACAGGGGACAAGTGGCTATTGAATATTAACCATGAAATTACAAAGGCTGCATTCTAATGGAGGTGATGAGGTCATAAGCTGGGATGGAAATCATAAATTAATACCCCTGACATGACAAGCCACTCGCCCTTGGCTCCCACCAAACACGGCTCTCCCCTCCTCCACTGAACTCACACAGACACCAAGAAAAGGAAACACTCCATTTTATTATTAATAGTGGGTCAAAGGAACGCCACAACACACAGAAGTCCTACAATATGCCTGATACTTCTCTGATGTGTCTATTGTAGGAGAGGACAAGCGTGTCACCTTCGTGTGTGGCTACATCCACAGTGGTGATTGTTGAAGTGTTACTCAGGGACCTTCGTTACAATGTCAACAATTTTGCATCCTTTGTGATCCATTCAAATCCGAGCCTTTCATCGGTGCTGTGGCAACACATTTTGTGACCGTTCTGCCACAGAGAAAAGAACACTACGTGCTGCTGCAAACCTGATGATCCCACCTCAGTCTTTCTTTCATCCACAGCGTCATCAGACAATGGCCTTCAGATTTAGAGTCGAGTACCTCTTTGTTCAGAAATTAAAACCTTATACATAGAACATATCAACATTGTATTTAAAAAGTGACTGAAAGCCAGGCACAAGAAGAAGCATGACGCTTATATATGCCTGTCCTAAATTACCTTCCATCCAATTCATCATCCAGATATGAACAAAGCAAAATAGATTATTCACACAAAAATTTGCTTCACTGACCATTTGAAAAAAAACAAATATTGAGTTACACATTTTAAAGTTTAAAGTTCCTCACAGTATAATAGATAAGGAAGCATAAGTAAACAATAGATTATATGCAAAGCGTTATGATTCAAAGTATCTTTAGATTTACTAATTTGCACTCAATAAAATTCATTAAAACGAATTTGGAGTCATGCAAACAAAACACCATATTAAGACATTTATTAGGTGACTGTTCACACTCATCATATTTGTTGTATTATGCACATGAAAAGGTCTTGTCAAGGTTAGCTCATAACACACAAAATAACAGATGAAATAGTTTGGTCACAACATTTTTAAATATTACATTATTGCAAATAGGCATAATTGCAAGCTCTGCTAATGAATTCAGTCACAAATGTTTTTTCCTTTCTAAAAGCAATTTCAAGCATCGGAGATTCAGCAACAAAAAGCCATCTGCAGAGAGGGGTGATAATATAAAGATGGACGACATGACTGCTCCCCAAGAGGGAAACGTCTCATATACCCCCATGAGGCTGGCTGCAGTACATATCTTGAAAGTGCATCTTACATGTTAGTGGATGGGACTAAATAGTCAACGTACACATCAAATTTCTTTCTTTTCTCAAAGATGGCTTACGTCACCTTAGGTAGTTCTTATCACACTAATGTCAAAGTGTTCCTTTGCCCGGTAAGATTGGTTTTAGTTAGTTATTTGATGTTGGGGTGAAATGTCATGATTGACAGCTAGACTGACATTTGTGATTGGTCAATCACATGTATTGTGGGATGTCACTTCCCGTGGCCCCGCCCCCCCAGGTTCTGGCTCCAAAAGTCTAAGATGGTGGGGCATTCGTAACCGGGATATTCTAGCTTTATTTCTGGATAGTGGGAGGAAGTGCACCCTGTATCTTTATATACACTCTATTGTCTAATCTAAATTGGCATCTTCTTCCCTCTGAGAGATGCCATTCGGTCTACTGGTGTTTCGTGGGTCATGCAGCCGCAGAGTTATGCTCATGGAGTTCTTTGAAAGCTGGTTAACTTTTCATTGATATATGTGTTTTGACATTTTTGTTATTAGGACATCATATATGCAGCTTAGGTTTGACACCCAGATTTATTAAGACTGGTTCCTCAGCTCCTTCACTGTCACAGTAACTGTCAACGTTTGGCTCACATGCATACAGTATGTGTGGGACTCAGCCGCAGATACTTTTATAAGATTTTTGGGTGGAAAATGGGCCATAACTTTATTTGCCATTAAAAAAATACAAAAGTAGTCTGAGCTGAAGTCTGGAACTCCTATTAGGTATACTGGTTATCAACTCTGAAAGAAGCATGTCAAACAACAAGGCCGTTAAATCAGATTTAAGGGGTTCTAATGTGGTTTAGAAACATGATCACTTGGTCCCATGACAAGTCAGAATCAAAACAAATTTCTGAAACACAGACAGACAAAACACCAGTAAATAACTCTGGATAAGAAATGAAAAAAAATAATCGAACATCCGGCTGCAAATGACAGAGAACTGGTGTTGTAGTCCGGAAAAATACATATTTTTGTTCCTACACGAGAGTGAGAGGGGACGAAGCGACAAAGAAAGAGAAATATTAGAACACATTAGAGAGAGAGGCATTATCACAAAGGTTACTTTGGCATCATTATATACTACTCTACTTTTTGTAATGGAGAGATTAACTGGTGTCCAGATAATATTTTCAGCTCCACTCCTCTGAAACATTGAGAAAAAAAAACCTGCATTATAATATGATTTAGTGCCAATAAAACACTCATTCACGGGGCAAAGTCCAGAGCAACAAATCTACTTCACTAAGGGGAACATAACCATCTTTTATGAAATGGCACACTGCGTTCATTAGATGCTGATTACATGTTCTCCTCTTTAACACAGCGCTGCAGTGTTTTACAACAAGTTGAACCGAACCAAAAATCGTGGCAGGCAGACAAGCTTGGATCAGCAACAAAAATGTGTGTGTACTGTATCGAGTTACTGCCGCTGCAGGACTACTGGGAGAACCACAAGCCAGTGGACTTCTATGCAATACACACACACACACACACACACACACACACACACACACACACACACACACACACATACATATTCATGCAAACACATGCACACAAAGAGTTGGCAGGTAGTAGACGTTTGATTTGGTCTCACGGAAGCAGCAGCAGCAGTAGGACGAAGCAGAGAGAGTGGTTGGAACACAGCCTGGGTGGAGGATAGATGACAATTAGCTTGTGTGAGCTTTTAAAAAGTATCCCGGAGCATCTGATATGTGTTTTGACATCGGTAAGCGTGAGAAAGACGAGACAAGGGAGAGCTTTCTGCAGCAGCTGAAGCACTGCCGCAGTAACGCTGACGTGAAAGGGAGGATTTGTGCTGAACGCCTCCACACGGGACAGAATCACAATCGACCCCGACTTCCTAACCCGTGCTCAGAGTGATGTTCTCATTACAAATGTCTACGTCCAGTCCTGATACAAACCCGCCCCTTTACTTCTTCCCTGCTGTACTGAACAACGACCATATATCTTCCTTATGAGATGATGACAGATAGATTAATCTAGTGAGCTGGATCCCTCTGTCTGCGAGAGCATCCGTTAGATAATGAATCGCTGATGAATCACCTGAGAGATCTCACTCTGAGACACAGGAAAGTCATTTGGTTTAATCGCCGTGCATACCTGTGGTGCAGTGGGCATTACCTGATCAATCGGAGATGCTGATCTGGGGCCAGTTTTGGTCATTTCCCTGTAGTTACGGCCTTCAATGCTCAAGCTTTATTTGCTTCTGTATCAGTGTGTGATGGCAAAACCAATACCAATGTTCCACATTTGAACAGTTAACAAATACTATGACTAAGACTCCGGAGTGCATGGCAGAGGTGAACTGAAGGATTTAGGGTAAAAAGCCATTCCAGCTCCAGCGGCCACAACCACTCGTGCAAATTTCAACCACAGTTGTAACTTTAGCCCCGCTCCCACTTGAAGGCGAGTTTAAAGCAAATGCAGAAATCAGTTAGGGATCATTAAAATGCTTTATCCATCCCAGCTGCTTGTGAATTCAGCATAAAGGGAGAGAAAGGCGAACAATAAAAAGGGAGAAATTGAAAGATGGGAAAGATATAACTCCTGACTGAATACATAATGAATGCCATGTTAGCAAACACACACACACACACACAAACAGTCAGACAGGGGAGGTGCATACAGAGCAGCCACTGCCACTTAAGAGTTGCACAGCTTTCATCTGTGTGGGTGGGAGATGCCTGATACCCTGGCAAAATGACAATAAAGCACTGCCTAAACGTTGGCTCTCCATTTAGCTAGCACTATTCTCTCTTTTTGGCTGCTGCATTACGTCTTTTTTGGGCCTGATGACTCATCGAAGGGCCTTGTAAAAACAGTAAAACTCATGCAACTGACATCATCATTTAATGTAATTAATCAGTGCTAATTCGCTCCGCTTGTTTTCACATTCTACCAAAAAGCTTGGTGATCGTCTGCAGCCAAATGGCATCATGACATATACTGCAAACGAGAGGAAGTTGCTTCAGAACCATTATAGATGTTTACTGTACATCATGAGGGGGTAAAATGCTGCAGGAAAAACTGTCGAGCTTATGCAGAAATGAAAGAAGACATGTTGATGGTTTAAAATAACAAAAGGTTGTTGCCTATTTCCAATAGAGATAGGCTCATCCTTTCATCGAGAGGGCTGTGATCATGGGCAACATTTTGGATTTCCCCCACAGCTCCAGTTTGTGCAGCTCTCAGTTTTCAACAGCTTGCAGTGAGATGTGGATCTAATCGTTGTATCAGGTAAAGTTAAGTGTAAGTTTTCTTTAATGAGTCAAATAATTCCAAAGAACAATTAGTTCATCCAATTAATCTAATACATAAAGCAAATGTTTCACTGAAAAATTAATATATAGCCAAGCATTCCTGAATATTTGTACCAAGTAACAACTCCCATGAAAAATCCAATAATGTGTTATTCATCCGTCATTACTTTCCAACTTCCTTTGGAGCCGGCACTCAGCTCCCAGCCCATTTATTTCAAATGGGGACATAAACCTTTAAAAGATTGTGAAAATTTAATAGTTTCGTTTAAAAAAACAGAAACAGTTAGAGCTGGGCACTGTAGGTATTATTCAATATTACTATGATGAGGAGTATATAGAGTATTTGTTGGGGACTATTTTGTGTCGTGGATTAATTTTGGCATATTTGGAGTGATAGTGACTAGGATCCAGGTCATATGCAGAGTAACAAAAACATATCAGTGTTGCTCACTGATGTAGTTTCATAGTATTTGGACAATAATGAAGCCAAAGGCTCTGGCTTTGGGCAATACGCAGATGGTCTGTAACACAATAGATTGTTGATTTATTTTCTTTTATCTGCCATTGTTGTTATAAAATACAATACTGTATGATGATACGATGAATTAGAGAGATATTCTTTTTAACTGAAACTGAGAGAGGAACATGCTCCATCCCGCTGAGTGAAGAAAGTGAACAGATAAAAAGGAACGGCTGGTACTGGCTGTCTGGAAGATTAAGAGCTAAGGTGATAAAAGCTGAAGAGAAGAGAGAGACAGAGAAGGGGAGGAGAGGCATGGCACCCCGCTGGTTAAAGGGTACGTTTATGCAACTTCTGGCCTCGATCCAAACCCTCGCGGCTGCTCGTAACTGCAGCGACGTGGCTCTGAGGGGCGCAGAGGAGGAGGAGGAGACAAGGAGCCTCACACCCCTCAAACACATCCGATCCTGCTATCCCTGATCCCAGACCCCCATAATGCATATCGCATGAGGAACCAAACGTGCCCTCATCCTGTTCAACAAGCTTCACCATCACAACTGACTTTTCTTTTTTTATTCCAGCCATACTTCCATGTGATTAAGTGTGAATCAGAGCAGAATTTATTTACTTGTTATGACTTTTGGTGGAAACATGAACTCAGCTGAAAAGTGAACACAGGGTCAATGGATTGCCAATAAGAGGCCATTTGGCTCTGTCGAGTGGTGTTGACTTGCATCTAAGCGTGTGTGTGTGTTTCTGCATGCGAGAGTGTGAGAGAGAACGCTAAATGTCAGACAGACTGTTGGCAGGCCACACGAAAACAGACTCCTGTTTTTGAGGCAAGCTGACTCATGCCACCTTAAGCAAACAGGGAGCACAGACCAGAGCCTTGTCCTTGTGCATGTGAGCGTGTGCACAGGCACACACACACACACACCTACACACACACACACACATGCACAGATAAATGCATAGGTAACAAGTCGCCATCTCACAGGTCTAAACAGCCTCTCTACTTTCTTCTACGTTTCTGTTTGGCTTTGATACACACAGTTCTATCGACTTCACCAGTGTCCTCCTGCAGAACTGGAGCTCTGTGCTGCCAGTTGAAAAACTCAGGATGTGAACACACTTTTTTGGGTCACACACAGAAAAACAAGGTAAAAGTGTGTGTTGAAGTAAAACTAACCCACAAAACATTGATTTCCACAGCCAGTGAAAGCATAGAGAGGAGAGTGAGTGACAAAAGGATGAGTTGAAGAGGAGGAGACTTTCCCATACAACTATTTCAAAAGTTTATGTTACTGAGGCAAGTTTACGTTGTTTTTTTTCCAATCGTCTTTAAGCACATATCAGTAGACTATCAGAACCAAACTGTACTTTAACATTGCATTGATACAAAAGATATTCAAGCAACACTGTCCATGTACACCTCTCTCAGTGCCCATCACCAACAATAATTATGAATTAATACTGTGAATAGAAAAATGCAGCATTTTAACACACAAAAGAAACTCTGTGCTTGAAATAAAACAGATTATTCGCAGAACGGTTTTTAGTTAATTGCGCATTGAGGGAGAAATTAGTTTTATAGGTGAGAGCATTTTTTATCTATCTCCCTTTTTGGTGAAATATGTGGTTCCAGTGTTTTGGAGTTTATTGTGAATTTCACACCAGAGCTTATGCGTGTGAAGACTTCTGAAAAAGGACATGGTTATTGACTCAAGTGTGAAAATTACTGTTAAAAAAGGTTAAATCAAGAAACACACATAGAGCCTGAATTAGGGGGTTGGTGGTCCTCTGGGAAGGGGGGCCTCAACCTCTGGGAAGGGGGCCTCGTCCTCTGGGAAGGGGCGCCTCGTCCACACAAACACTTATTTCCTGTACCTTGGACTATTGTCTGTGTGTGTCTGTGTCTGTAACTAAAAGAAGAGAGTGACACGGTCACGGCGTGGTGGCACAGTCAGATGGCGGAAA
This sequence comes from Pleuronectes platessa, assembly GCF_947347685.1. Lineage (NCBI taxonomy): Eukaryota > Metazoa > Chordata > Actinopteri > Pleuronectiformes > Pleuronectidae > Pleuronectes > Pleuronectes platessa. The sequence continues at coordinate 17,719,168 of NC_070627.1, forward strand.
TTCAAGTTCACCTTGATGCAAGAAATACAGTGGTGAGTGTGAGGAGAGGTGGGGGGGGGGGGGGGGGGGTCAGGAGACGGGCAGCAGTGTGGGTTGGGGTAATAGCCCAGAGACTGTTTGGATCATAACGCTCTCATTACCATGACAACCTCAAAGACCATTTCCTCTCAGCGCCTGTTGATCTTGTGTAGCTGCCCACCTGCTGTCGCACGTCCACCTCGAGGGAAAGGACGTCTTTCAAACATAGTCCGTCAGAAACACCACAATCACAAACATTGTTTTCAAAGGCAAGATCACAAACCTCTCATACATGTTTTCATTCAACCGTGAAAAAGAAACTGGACAACAAACCATTACTTTATTTTTTTTTATTTATTTTTTTTTTTAAATTTCTTTATTGAGCAACAGAGATACAAAGTAAGAACATGAAATAGATATTTTACAATGCTCACATTTTTCAAATTTTTTACATTTTACGTTAGCCCTCCTCCCGCATACCCACCCACACCTCCTTTTCCTGTAGGAGGTCCCACCCCTATCTGCCTCTAGGTAAAGGGAAAAGAAAAGAAAAAAGAGAAAAGAGAAAAGAGAAAAGAGAAAAGAGAAAAAGAAACAAAAATAAAGATTAGGGACAAAACAAAAAACAAAGAGAGTAAATTAAAGAAAAGCTAACATTCTGGGAATGTAAAGTTTAGTGGTACGTCAGCAGAACTCAGATATCCGACTCCTCAGGTGTAATATCTAATGAGTCTATAATGGACAGCAAGGGGTTCCAAATTTGGCCAAATTTCCCCAGAGAGCCCTTGAGGGAGAATCTTAACTTCTCCAGTTTTAAGTTGTGTAGAATTTCCTTAACCCATCGAGTGTAGGATGGGGGGAAGCTGTGCTTCCAGTTCAACAAAATTAACCATTACTTTATTTTACTGCAACAGTTTCCTGCGTGCTGTTTAAATAATGACCTCCATTAGGCTCAGTTCATACAAATCATTCAAAAAATATTCCCTTGCATTTCTCTGGTTGTGTTTGGTAACGTTAGATACAATAATATGGCTTATAAATTAGTAATAAATTAAGATAATCCTCATTGATCCCCTTCCTAGGGGGACGGATCCAGAGGCAGAGTCCATCAGAAACACCACTGCATTTTAATTTTCTCAATATTTTTTGAAGAACACAATGTTCTTGAAAAAGGAACCATTTTTCATAATAAAGTAAATGATGTGTGGCCATGCTCAAAGCTATAGAGGTAACAGTAATTAAGGAATGACTCAATGGTGCATCTTACTGAATCAGGACCTGTGCATGGATATTTGATATATAATTGTCCGCTCTGCGTAAACTGTGGCACCTATAGAATTGTTTGAATCTACTACTTATGCCTCCATGAGGTCAACATTAGTGATGAAATACCTCTGTGATGGATTCCTATGAATTTCAGATATTGCTCCCCCTCATGATGCACTGTCAGAGCTTTGATGATGCCTTCACTTGAATTCTATTGTTATCATTAAGTCTACATTTTATAAATTTGAAACAAATCTTTATGAATAGATTTTCGGGTAACAAAACATAAATGCCCGAAACGTTCTACTGTGTACCTGCTCCAAGGCCGCAGAAGGAAAAAGTTGAAAATATCGTTAAAACAAAAATCATAAAAAGAAGAAAAGAGCAAATAAATATATGAAGCAAAATACATTTGGATAGATGTCAATGTGTACATTTTGGGATAATGCATGAGACATGTTAATTTCATTTATGACTAAATAACTCCAAAAACCTCACAGATATTAATCTCAAAGCTATATCCTCGACAACATCCAACTTCACAGTCAGGTCTGATCTGCCCAGTACACCACACTGATACTCTCTCAACACTGCTGTGATTGCATGTATCTCACAGGTCCTGCAACCGAGATGAACATCTGAACTCCTGACTTGATGAGTCACGAGCCTTTCTCCATTATCAGCCTAATGGAGGCTAGAAAGCCACCAGCAGCTATCTCTGTGTCAAATCTGTGACTGTGGCAGGTGGGAATGAGCCTGATCTCAGTTGGCCGGCCTTGCTCTACTTGTCCTCTGGACTGGGCCTTTACATTGGATGGTGTTGGCAGAGAGAGGGCCAGGAGGCGGCTCTGCAGACAGCTGGTAATGATGTCCTCTCACACCAAGCACCCCGCAGATAATGGCTGTGGCGAGGCCCGGCGTGATCGCCGTAACTGAGTCCAGGGTGCAATCGTCTGAGCGGACCTTGTCTGGTCATCTTGCTCTCATTCGGAGCTACCACGGATAAGTCAGCGTAGCGTGTAGCTCATTTCACACTGTGATTCCTTTTCTCCTATCTAGATCTGCTAGCTGCCAGAGTTTAGAGGAACACAATTAAGTATTTCTTCCAGATGTGATGAGAAGTGAGAGGATCGGGTAACTTTGCTCTGTTTGCGATGGCAGTAGTTTAGTGTAGCTTCAAATCCGACTGAAACAAAAGCATTCACTGTGCCAACATGTACATCCCTCTTATCACTCAGACAAAGCCAAAGGTTGGAATGGTAAATTGTCTGTTTTTATGTAGAGCTTTTCTAGACTTGATGACCACTCAAAGCACTTTACAGTACAGTTTGGCTGTTCACCCATTCACACGCACATTTATACAGTGTAGCTATGTGCAACACTTATACATCACTCATCAAGGGCAATTTGGGGTTCAGTAATTTGGCCAAGGACACTTCGGTATGTGGAATGGGGGAGACTGGGTTTGAACCACAGACATTCTGGTTAGTGGACAACCCGCTCTACTTCCCTACCTGAAACTCCATAGCTGACCTCGATTTTTACCTCTTAAACATTTTCTGAAATTCTCCTTTTGGATGTAATAAGAGGTTGTAGGTATCCCTGCTGAAAAAATAAACTGGCCTGTGCCTTGGCTGATAATGGCTGCACGCTTGTCAGTGTTCTCCTTATGAATTTCCTGCGTGCCCTGTGTGTGACAGTGAGGAGCAGAGCCGCAGTGTCAGCTGCTTCATGGATGAGAACATCATGAAGGCCCGAGAGCCATATAGCTCAATTACACAGCGCAGCTACTCCTGTACTACTAACGACAGATTGACTGGTGGGATGGAGATATTTAAAGGTGCACATACACACACACACACACACAGAGACACACACACGCACACGCACACACCTTGCTCAGTGCATCAAGTCCTCAGATCAGCCTGACTGCCTTTGCGTTGTCCTGTGTGTGCATACGTTTATGTGTGTGTGTGTGTGTGTGTGTGTGTGTGTGTGTACGTGTTTCCTCTGTCGGGGCCCTGCAGTGGACGCTGCTGACCTGCGAGCAAGAAGAGAGAAGGAGAGGCAGTGGAAAAGCCAATTAAAGGAAAGATCACTTGTGTGTCTGCTGGAGTGTCTCTGAGAGCCTCTCACGGTTAACCTTTCCAGCTGGAGAGTGAGGAAACGAGAGAGGAACGAGGGAGAGGATCGAGAGGAAAAACCGGCCAGGGAGATCAGGCGTTTCGACTTTAATGGTCCCTCAGTGTTAGACTGAAGCTGGTTAATTTGCCTTTCCTTCTCTGGGTGCTGCAGGGTTTAAGCTTCTGTCAGGCCAGTGTTCTGCAAGGAACTTATGCAGGAATAATAGAAGCCACACTGATAAAGAAATTGTGTGTGTTGCTGGGAAAATTGCCTGCTGTTAAGGTAGATGTTTGGAGATTTATGTTTTCCCTTCTATAGAAGAGAGGTTGATTTTACACTTAACCTTGCAGATCACACAGCACTGACTTCAAATGTAAATACCATCAGTTCTCCAAGAGCTGCTGTTGCCTTTGTGGGTGTTTGTTAGAGAGGAGAAGTGTTGTTGCTGTGTGCGTTTGTGACTGTTAAGGGCCATGCATCACAGCAGCTGGAGACAACACAAATTGGGGCTAAATTAATGGGTACGTGTGAGTGCATACAACTGTGTGTGTGTGTGTGTGAGTGTGTGTCATATTGGGGGGCAGGGGTACGACTGACAGTGTGTGGCAGCATAAATTGGAGTTAGATTAATGCAATGCGGATCTGCCTCTGTGCTCTGACCCTCATCGGGGCAGAGATGAGCTGTGTGTCTCAATTAACCTCTGCACAACACAGAAAGCATACATACAAACATGTACACACACACACACACACACACACACACACAAATCAGGATGCTGCCATCAACAAAGAACCGATGAACAACAGAAACTCATGCAATTAAGTCAGAGCCCACAAAACCCAGCAAACACTGTACATTAAAAAAAGAAAAAAACATGTTTTTTGGAGCATCCTTAAGTCTTTGTGCTGCCATGGTATTGATTTAAGGAATGCAAATAGGCCTAAAAAGTATGTTCCCTCTCCTCTCCTCTCCTCTCCTCTCTAACTGTATGCATGCCATGTAGATCCCTGCAGTGCTGCCAGAATGATTGCAATTAAAGGGAATCCCTCCTTCTACCCCCCATCACCACTCACCATACACGCGCAAGCTCTCTGTCTCTCTCTCTCTCACACACACACACACACACACACACACACACACACACTCACACACATACACACACACACACACACACACACACACACACCTCTCCAGTAGTCCCTCAACCACTGAAGGTAGTTGCTGGTGGTACTTCACACCAGCAGACTGAAGTGGTCTTAATCAGACTAGAGAGTCAAGAAAGAAATGTTCACTTACTCCTCCTTCATCCCTCCTTCACTGTCTGCTCTCTTTCATCAGAACATCCCTTTCTCCATCTGTGTGTCTACACAATCACACACACACACACACACACACAGCAGATAGGAAAAAGAAAGAGATAAGAATACATACATGACCTTCAGGTTTGATTTACGTGTGAAATCTACTGATTGGAATCCATGTTGAATTTGTCTATATAATTGGTAGTGTCTATCAGTAAGCATATTGTGGACAGCTGTGTGGCACATCTGGTAGGAAGTAAAATCCAGGAGCGAGTCTCACAAGGTCAAAAGAGAAGACATTGCTCCTCCTAATGGCAAGAGGCAGCACTGCATGAGGGTGAGGCAAAGAAAGATGGGAGAACATATGATGAGGAGAGACAAAAAATATAATTCGCTATTTATTATGTATTTTAAGTACTGATTAGTGGAGCTTGGTCCCTTTTATTTCACTCTGTGTGGTTCATAAGGTAGAGTGTTTCGTCCACTAACCAGAGGGTCAGTGGTTCAATTACAGTCTCCCCCAGTCTCTGCATGCCGAAGGGTCTTTGAGCAAGATATTGAATCCCAAATTGCTCCTAATGGCTGTGCATTGTAGATGCCCTGTATGAATGTATATGTTAATGGTTGCATGGTAAAAACGTAACGTTTAAGAGCTAGAAAAGTGCTATATAAATACAAAACATTTACAGAGTACTATTATTTTAGTATGATGTTTAAATGTTTTATTCTTATGTTTTATCTTGTTTATCATATCCTGTCTGTGTTGTCTGTAATATGTCTGTCAAATAAAACATTTTTAAATCAAAACAAAGCTGTAAGAAAGGCTTGTGTAAATTATTTTGAATATATGAGAAGTTATTTACAGACAAAAGGTCAGTTTACTCACTTTTTACAGTGAGAACACAGCTGGCAGGAGGCCAGCGGAGAGACTGATGGTGACACCAAACCGAGAGTGAGAGATAGAGTGTGTGCTGGTATTCCTCCCTGTGTTTCTGTGTGGCTGGCCCACCAACAGGCCCAGATGTTGGCTAATTAACGCCAGTGTTAAAGACGCTCTTCATCTGGGTGATTAAATAATCAAATAATTAATTCATTAAGCAAGGGCTTGCACTCCTTCTTATGATCTCTGGCACACAGCCTGGCAGGGTGGAGGGGGGAGAAGAAGCGGTGCTGAGGGGTGGAGGAGTAGACCGCTGAGAGAAGAGGAAGGGCCGGACTGACAGTAGTACAGCGCAGCATGTTTGCCAATAAGTGTGTGTTTTAGGCTTGGAGTGGCACCTGTCATGCATTTTATCCGTATAGACCAAAGAGTGTGTCTGGTGTCCGAGGGAGGGGACTGCTACTTCCCATGTGCCAGGGCTGAAAGCCTTCATCAAACAGATTAGACCGCAGTGACGAAGCCAGGGAGCACTCACACTATAAAGTGGTCTTAACAGCAAAAACCCCAAACGCACACTTGGGCCTCTGTATTTATATGTTTCATTATCTTCCAAGGCAAACGAAATTAAACAAAAGCCAAATGCAGTGCTAAAAAAACTTATTGTGCCCGTCTGTGTGTGTCTGTGTGTGTCTGTGTGTGTGTGCGCGCGCCCTGTGTTAACATAGTCACTCCAGACAGATAGATGGATCAGGAATATGAGCTGATGGCCAGCAGCAGGGAGCCGAGACACAGAGGGATGAAGAGACTGACAAAGGTGTTTCATCAGGCTTATTTCCAGTGGTGTAAGGTGGTAACATCAGCTGGGACGGAGGGGGCGGGGGGGTTGGCGTGCACCACTTTCAAACAAAGCCATGTACCTCATCCACACACACACACACACACACACACACACACACACACACACACACACACACACACACACACGCACACACAGACACACACACCCATCCAGGCTTCCGCAGCCCTCATTTTAAACACTCCTTTAGCCATAATCATTTTCATATAATTCACTTTCATACAATTCCTTCTCCTAATCATTATCAGGCCCACTAACGTCTTAATGACTTCATAAATTTAAGCTATAAAAAGTAATGGAGAAAGACAAATGAGATAATTAGGAATAAATCTTAGTGGAAAGCCATTTATCAAAACATGGAGAGGCCCTGAATATTCCCCACCATTAGGCTCTGCTGTAATTAACACGGGCTCTCAGTTATGAAGGAAACCTGGTAGCAGAGATATTAAGATCCAAAAGCCTCACTGTTATTAAATTGACCGATGAATCTGCGACGTATAATATGATGTGGATTATTAGGATCCTTTTTAATTAAAAAGAGCGTTAAGATTTTTTTTTTATATTTAAATTTTTAACGCTTTAATGGTGGCTTGAACTCATCTCTCTGTGGTTATGGGGCAATGAGACGGAGAGAGAGATTGAAAAGAGAGGAAGAGAATGAAATAGAGGGAGAAAGAAAGTGAGCGAATAAGTGTGTCTGTGTGTGTGTGTGTGTGTAGCGGGGGGGGGGGGGCAGCAGTGAGAGAAAAGCAATCTCTCACACTCTCATACTTTCATACTCTCCTTTGGTGAGGACTGTGTAAGTACATGAGAGAAAATGGTATTCTAATTTAACAAACTCCTAACTAATGCACATACGGACTAATGCATATACAGACAAGGCACTGTTAATTCTTATTATCTTTAAAAGTGTAAAATGTAATGTAATGGTTTGCTCTGATTAGTGAGAGGAAAAATCACATTCTGTGTTTTATTTTTAAATTAAAAACTGTGTCTTCTTGCTCACTCGCTTTTCTCGCTCCCTCTATCTCGCTGTCTGTTACCCACACACACACACACACACACACAGACACACACACTATCTTCTTCTTTGTCCTCTAAGAACAGGCAGCCTCCACACACACTCAGAAAGATGTCATTGAAAAAAGTCGGGGATTTTCTTCTTCTCTCTTCTTTCTGTTTTTTTCCCTTGACCTTCAATCTGATCCAGGTTCTTGAACAATGGCCCTCCCTTTAAGATTCATTAGATCTCCATTGATTTTCATTTAAGCCCTTTCAAAAATGTTCTTATACTGTCTATAACTTATTTTAAAATGGTAATATGAAAGTATTGTATTGGACAGGAAAGCCATGCAGATTCAAAATCACATTGTCCATATCAAACATTTACGAGACTGCAAAGCTCTACAGACTTTTGCATTGGTGCATTTGGATAAATATTATTTTCAACAATAGATAATTACAATATAGTTGATTGCTTTGGGATATACAGCCTTGAGCCATTACAATCAGACAAAATGAGTGAATTTATGACGATTTCAACAGCGAAGATAAAAAAGGCAATGCACATTCTTATGAGACGCTCTGTTTTGCCGTGTGCACGCTCTACTGAAAAGTAAAGCTGCAGCCTGTCTGAGCCACGGCTCTCTCAATGGGAATAGCAGAAGAAGATGGGAGTATAGGAGAAGAAGAAGAAGAAGAAGAAGAAGAAGAAGAAGAAGAAGAAGAAGAAGAAGAAGAAGAAGAAGAAGAAGAAGAAGCCTCAGTAAGTGTGGGCTTTAACATATAGAATCGTTCAAATGCTTTTGAGGGAACATACTCTGGTGCCTTATGCAAATTATCTTCACATAAATGACATGCCAACCTCCAATCACTGACCAATTAATGACCTTCGGGGGCATCTTGTGACACATCAACGGCACTAATTTATACTTGACAGGTCCCCTGGTGCGTGCCGGCAAAGTTTGTGTGTGTGTGTGTGTGTGGAGGTGGTGGGGGTCTTCTGCACCAGTTGAGCTCATTACCATGGAAACCCAGTTTGCAGATGTGTGGGTTTGTGACACCAAAGTCATAATCCTCATCACAATGTTTAATTCTATTTGTATATTATCCCATTTATATGTTTGAGTGTTTGAAAATGTGTGTGTTTGTGCAGTTGTGTCCAGTCTGATCCCTGCTTCCATCTCAAACTTTATCAACTCCATCAGCGTGTGCTGTGTCCCATCAGTCATCGCAGTTAGTACATCTCTCTCCGTCTGTCTCTGCTGTGTGTGTGTGTGTGTGTGTGTGTGTGTGTGTGTGTGTGTGTGTCTGTCTCTGCTGTGTGTGTGTGTGTGTGTCTGTCTCTCCTTCACTGCCTAACTGCCTTATCAGACTTCTGCACCAGTAGCTCTCATTAGAACATTAATTGAAAAAGTGTAATTAATCCTGAGAGGTGCTGGGACTGGACTGTGGCCAGACAGAGGAGGAGAGAGGGGTGGTCAGAGAGTTGGCTGTGCAGTATGACCCAACACTGCCCCCTGTTGTTTCTTCGCTGCATGTCGGCACCTCTCTGCAGGTTGGATGATGCTGCTGCTGCTGAACGCTCCCATCTTCCTCCAATGACACCAACAGTTTGTCACAATGTCAACCTTTTTTAACAGATTAAGTTCATTTGATTTTTAATTAAATCACACAGGAGGATTTTTTTTTTTTTAAACGTAAAAAAATATAAAAAATACCCCTCAGCTTTTTTATATTTTAAATTTGATTGTCAGATATATTAAACAAGCGTGATGGACATATATTGTCTTCAACTGTATGCTTGTGTTTCTTCTGCTACCATATGTGTATATTTTCACAAATTTGACGGGCCAAATAAGAAAAGTTGTATTATCTTTTGATGGACCATAACCTTTTTTTGTAGTTCTGATGATAGTAGAAAATAGTAATTTAGAAATATAAAAAGCAGAGGCTCATCTATTTTGTGTACTTGGGTAAAATGTCATTCATTTAATTGATCTATTATATGGTAAAATAATGTTAAGTTCACATTAACAAAAAATCAGTGGTTAAAAATGATGATTGCTTAGGACAATTGGAATAATCCAATTACCAATTTCTGATAAAAAAAAATTCAACTCAATAGTTATAATAACAATTAATACTGATTTGTGCCCATCTGGGTTTATTAATCAGTACGTTTCTGATATTAATATTGGAAAAACAGACACACAAATGCTCAACTATGTGGACAGAGCATCCACCTGGAACAAATGAAGATAGAGTGTCTTGTTCAGTTTCCTCCGTATCACCCCCTGTGGTGAGGAGGAGGATGGAGAAGGCAAAGGAGGTGCACCAGGCCTGCTCTATTATTCTAATCCTTGGTTGTGTCTGGGTGACCTTTGGAGGGATGATTGTTTCTCATTTAGGAGTGCGAGGTGTGATCTTCCCACCCGTTTGATCCCTCTCACCTGACCTTTGTAAATTGGCTGTTAAGCATATCGCAACTTGACCCTCGTGCCACACACATGGTCTGTTAATAGACACAAGCCGAGCAGCCACACCTTTGTCAGTATTTAGGCACCTGGACACACACACACATAGAGTAAAGACACACTGCTGAACTCAATTCTTTTAATATCTCTTCTTTACTAATTTAAACTTTGCTCTGAAAAACAGTGGGATTCCAACCGATTCGAATGTTTTTCAAATGTTATACCTTCTTTTGGGACACACTTGGACACATTTTGGATACTGAATGTTTTATCACATATGCATGCCTTCAAAGGAGGAAAAAAAAGACAAGAATATAAATATAATAAAATTGTCCATTGTTCCGATCACCTTTTCTTGACTTGGTTAATGAGTGGCAGAGCTGAATGCCAGCGAGGTGATTTTCCATCAGGCTGATGAGAGGAGAATTAAAGCCCACAGCTTGGGGTCTGCAGCACCATTACAGAGGGAAGAAGGTCTGAATTCATTCAGCCCTGCCACGATTCTAATTAACAACTCAATCCCACACAGCCAAAGAGAGAGAGACAGAGAGAAAGAGAGGGATAAAGAAGGAGAGGGAGGGAGAGGGAGCTCCTGTATTGTGTGCAGCCAGCACTCTGTTCTGGAGAAATGTCAAAAAGATTGGTTCATCTTTAATCACACACGATAGCTACACTATAATTTTGCAACTTCCAGCCTTTTCACATGCTCCATTCTTTCCTCCATCTGTTTGTCTCTGATGTTTTAAATGTTCTTCTTCCATAGAGCTGCGTCCTTACTTCCAGTCCTGTGCCACCTCCTGAACCGGCTCCTGCCCCGTGTTGTCCGCCGCACGGTGCACACATACACCCCGTGGTGCTCTAATGCTGAAGGCTTATGGGGGACATTTCCCTGGATTAAAAGGATGATTTCATTAGCCTCCACGGGTGTCAGGTTTCATTCCAGGGATTAAATCCTGCAGATTAGAGGCCAGGGCTATTCCACGGCATCTCATTAATATCTAATAGCACGGGAAATGTAATTTGGAAAGCCTGTCTTTCTGATTACTAAGCAAATGTATGCTTTGCTCTTTAAGACCATAAATTGGGCTTTGAACACTGTCTCTGTCCAGGGTTTTAGCCTTCATCTCCAGGCAGGGTCACACAGGCAGACTCCCTCCGCCGCCATGAAGCACAACTCAGGAAGGTCAAACCCGAGCAGCAACTTTTATCTTGCTGCAAGCAGTGTTGATCAGTTTCCGCCAAATTACCACCTGAAAAGAGCAGACACTCTTGAGCCATTGAAGCTGTACTAGGTCACAGCACATCTCAGTCTCTGTCTCTGTCTCTCTCTCTCTTTCTCTCTCTCTCTCTCTCTCTCTCTGTCTCAAGGGAGAGCTTGTTCTGAGATGTGACTTCAGCAGCGTGTGAGGATGCCTTCCTCCCTCCCTTCTTCTTTCTTCCCTCGTATAAGAGCACTGTCCCATCAGCCCCGCGCTGGCCCGGGCCCCGGTCCCCACAGAGGCCTGCTCCGAGTGTCTGCTTGTGTATGTGCCTCCTGTCAGTCAGAATGCCCCTCAGCAGCCTCCCTCACTGATGAAGTATGGACAATGGAGAACAAGGTGGGCGCAAGGGGAGCCAGCCGACTTAATGAGCCAATTTCTCAGATAATAAGATTGGTGGATATGCTAATATTTCTACCTTAAGGAGATAATTATGATGTGGAAGATAGAATATTTTATCTTAAAGCGACAGTGCACTGGTCCCAAACCTATCTGGGATTTTTTTTTTCTCTCATGGAGGGTATGGGGAGGAGAAGAGTGCTGGTGATGTAAGGGGGGGGGTTGATGTTCAGTTTTCTGTTTGAGCAGTGGGACAGTAGGAAAACAATGCCAGTGGAGCCTTGATGCTTTTAGTGTGTCGTGTGTTTTTTTTTTTTTGGAGGCTGAGTCTTTGATCACGCTGCAGCATTTGACACAAGGAGGAGAGGCAGGGGACTTTCAGCCTTCATAAATATTTATCTCATTACCGCCGGCGAAAAATCACAGAAGAAAGGATAAGGAGATATCAATTGATCTTTATTGTTAATTGACCCAAAAGTATACTCTTAAAAAAACCAAACAACAAAAACATTGTTCTTCGCCTTCCTTCCCTCAGTCACTGTCCCCCTCCTCCCCACCCACTCGTGTCTCAGTTTCTGACACAAACTTGGTGAACTTATTTTCTCACTTCTGTCCTCGGGCCCTTGTAATAACTCGCTGGTAATTTTGTTTTTGTGTTTAATTTTCTTATCGACACAAATTTCTCCCCCCCCCACACACACACACACACCCACATCCTCAATTCCCCAAATGGAACCCGCTCTGCCACCTTGATGTGCATAACTAGAGGTTAAATGATAAAATGTGTTATTGAAATGTAGGCCTGCTGATTATGGCTGCAGTTCGTGGCCCATTCCAAATAGCCAGGGGCACGCAGGGAAGAGATAGGGACCTTGTGGGTTAACAGTTTAATAACAGGGGAGGGAGATGGGATGTGGGGGGAGATCTGAGTGCCGCTTGTCTAACCCTCTCTCTCCTCACTCTTTCATTCTCTCCCTCCTCACTCTCTCTCCCTCTCTGCCCTGTGTTTTACTGTTTTAATTAGGCCATAACAAGCTCAATCATGTAATTAAGAGCTCAGCTGGACCAGAAAACAAGTCGGCCATAACAGCCCAGACCATCGCGGGTCACCCACAGCAGCTGCTGCAAGCCGAGGCACGTATAACACACAGATGCTCACATATGGAAGTGTCACAGTTTGGAGGAGCCTCACGTACTTCTTCTGAAAACTTCAGCCGTTTCAAAAATTATAAGACTCCACTGGTGCTGCACAAATATTTCGACAAAAAAAAGTTTTGATATATCAGCTATAAGGTTTTAAAACCAGCCCTAGGTTAAACCAACACACAGGTAGACTTGACAGCACTGCCTGTACACACACAGACACACACTCACACACACACATGTCCTCATGGAGCTGTGTGTGTATGAAGAGAATCCTCTGCAGTGACAGGTATCCCCCAGGTGTTTTTGTTTCACTTTATTTTCTCTGTTCCTAAAAAAGTGCAAAGTGAGAGTGACAGCATGATGGCCTTTTTTTTTTTTTTTTAAAGAACACACACAGACTCACGTATACAAATCTCTTTTTCAGACTGATGAATGTGAGCAGCTCCCTCACCTCCTCTCAGTGAGCGCTGCCGTCTTTTGTGCTTCCCTCCCAGTGCCTAATAGAATTCATGTATATGTAAAGATCCTTGCATCCTATTACGTACAATAAACTGCTTGCTTTATCCGCGGCAGCACCTGGTGTGTGGCACAATCTGCCAAACACACCCTTTTCAAATCAAATTTATTTAGTTAGACCTCCATTCAAACCCACTCATGTAAGCTATCATGTTACACTCTGAACTGAATAACTACAGGCGGGAAATCTAATTCATTTCACATCCGCAGCGCCGCAGCAACCGGCCCACTTACAGGCCTGTATCAGCAAATTGTCAATTGCGGATGCTCTGCCACACGACATTACAATGCAAACAAGGTTAGTTTTCAAACACCTGATTTGAATAAGCTCAACAAGGAAACATATCAGGCGGCGCTGCTTCAATGCTCTTTGTATTGAGAGGAGAGGTGAGGCGCAGGGAGGCAAAGGAAGGAACGGTGGGAGCAGACAGAGGAGGTGAGTGTGTGTGGGGGGGGGGGGGGGGGGGGGGGGACACTTTTTCGCAGGCAGGATGATGCGGCGCCGATAGCACCAGAGCAATGGCAGTTAATTTGAATATGGCACCTCAAGCCACAATGATTATTATCATCTCCAAATCAAGGAAATAAATGAGAAGAGGGGCTCCAAAAATAGCGTTCAGAGCCTTTTGTGCATAGCAGGTAGGCCCAGTGGGGGTGGGAGGGAGAGTGTTCGCCAGCTCATTATCCAGGGCTGGTCCGAGGGAACGGAGGGATCGGGAGAGAGAAATTGCATTAATGTGACCACAGACACTCTTTTCATAAGCATCCCCCCTCTCTCTCTCTCTCTCTCTCTCCCCCTCTGTCGCCCTTCTGCCTCACCATCTCTCACTCTCGCTATATGCCCTGTTTAATTTGAGTGCCAGCAGGAGGTAATTTAGCCATGCTGCTGTCACCTGCAATGAGGCCAGAGACAGGGGTGGGAACGCTGAGAACAGATTGAAACTAGTGATGCTTGAGACCTTTTCCTTTTCACCCACCTCACCCCTTTTTTCCATCCCCATCATCTTGTCGTCTCTATCCCTCTATATTACTTCATAAACGCTAATAGCCCTCTTTCAGTTCCCCCCTTTCTTCTCTGGACAGCACATATCCTGCACCACCCAATCCCCCCCTTCTCTTACTCTTATCACTCGCTTGTCCCTGAATGCTCTTGCCCCCATCAACTGTGCCTCCCTCCCTCTGCACCTTTCTCTCTCTTTTCAGACCACTGTCCAGTCTGTTTCTCCGGCCCTCTCTGCCCATCCCTTGTCTCCGTCTGAGGGTATGAGGAGGTGGCGCTGGTGAGTCATCCCGGCAGTCGTTTGATTCATGCTCCTCCGGGGCCCTCATCTCCCCGGAGAAATTACCAGTCATTTTAATCGGACCCACGTCTCTAATTCATTACACAACCCCGTCCTGACACATGCACGCACACATACACACTAGGGGGAAAAAACTCTCAGTCAGATAGCTACCTTCACATAGTCACCTCCGTCTTTGGTGTCAAACGGCACTTAACATCCCTGTCAGTCACACATGCTCAGAGGAGAGCTGAAGGAGAGAACGAGAGCGAGGGGAAATGGGGCAGTGGGGGTATTTAGCCTGCAACTCATTTCTCATCACTTTCCCACACCGTCTATTAGTTCTCTACTTAGTCCTCTCCTCTTCACCATCTGTTCTTATCTGTCTGCCTTCCTAAATGGGTTCCCTGCTTCTCTTCTCAAATCCCATCAACCACTTCCCTCTTTTCTTTACTTCCAAGGCTCACTTTGGAATAAATGCAGTTCTGATGGCAGATGGAAGTTGAAGGTGAGAGGTTTAAATGCAAAAATCAATAGTGTAATCATTTGGGGACAGTAGCAGTATATTAGCACAGCTTGAAGTTTGGATGACGTTTCACCTATCAAATTAATAATAGTAATAAAAGCTTCTTTCAGTTAGTTAGCCCCAGTTTCAGGGCCTCACTATTCTATGGATTTCAGTTTGTGTAGCTTTCATAATGTTAACGTAATCTGATGAGATTCCATTATTTAAGTATATTGAGCGCGGTCAATTTGCGGGACACAATTAAAGGTGTATAGAATTTAGTGACATCTAGTGGTGAAGTTGCATGTTGCAGTTGAACACCCCTCATCTCACCCTCTCCTTCCAAACATGAAAGAGAACCTGTGGTAGCCGTCAGTTGTCATAAAAACTCAAAAGATGTGTAGTTTGTCCAGTTTTGGCTACTGTAAAAAACATGGCGGCCTCCATAGAGAGGGCCCCTCCAGACGTATAAAGTATTTAAATATAAAGGGCCCATTTTAGGGTAAAGAAAACAACACTTTGTACACTTTAGATGAAACACACTAGTGAATACATCACTAGTATTTTTTCTTTTCAATTATGGTTATATTTCTATCATGTTGTTAAAATCAATGTTATGCTATAATCTCTTCTCTCACTTACTTGATAACTGGAGTGAAACGGGGTCTGGTTGATGTTATTAGTCACGGATGCCTGAAAATATCTTTAGTTCTCAATCGTGATTCACACAATTCACACAACCAGAGGGAGGTTTTCAAATGGGTCAACCTCACGGGGCCAGAAGAAATGTACATTTAATGTTACAGACCATATGTTGAAATTCATCATTTAGAAAATAGCAAAATGCACACAAATACTCAGACAGTAAAGAAAAGAGAAACTATTCCTGTTGTGGAATGTGAAACAAGCAAATAACAAGCATTCGGGCTTGATAATGGACTCACAGGACAATGTTGTTATCAACATGCATAACTCATAGTATATATATATATTCACACAAAATACAGGGAACTTTTCATCCAAATGTGGAGACTGTATGATGTAGACATTGTGCACAGTTGTAGCTGTAGGTCAGTATAATTGTTGCTCTCTGTGTGGACGTTGAGTCCGTCTTCCCAAAATGCAGACTACATTCAGCGCCTGCCTTATGTTTGCTGCCAGGTGTGGCATTGTGGGGGGTTAGATCTTTCATTAATAGTCCGATGGCCATTTTAATACTTGAAGGTGTAAAATCAATAATGAAAATTTGACTGAATTTACTGAAAAACTCCATGGTTTTTTAATATTTTTAGGAAGAATGAATTGAAATGTGTGTTTCTTCTTTTAATTCATTATTTCCGACCCATCATTATCAATTAAGGTGATTTGAATTCCCGAATACATGTGCGTTTTAGATCAAAGTTTCCACTGGTGAATTTGTTGCTTTGTGTTTGCATCATCCTTTATGTAAATTAATCCATTTAGTTTAATGAAATGTACCTTTAAGGCCTATATTAAAATAATATACTATCAATTTTTATATAAACCAACCAGGCAGTAGTTATGAACTGAAGGACCTCAAAGCCTTGGAATTAATTAAACACATAAACACATTACACTTTACAACAGTTTAACATGAAAACACACTTTAAATAAATAGAGGAACCATTTAATCCTGACAGTATCTCACCTCAGATACTTATGTATATATATATATATATATTTACCAATTTTTATATATATATATATATATATATATATCGAATGAGAAAATTGCTTTTTATATGCAACATTCTTCCCACAATTTCTTCGCACAATTTATCACATTATAAATCAGACAAATAAATCACTCTGTAGAGAATGACACCCTCAGTATGGGAGGTCAGAGAGACCTGCAAAGGGCAAAGAGATCTGCATGAAGAAACAGTGACAAGATCACACTGCAGGTACTCTGACGTTACAAACCAATTAAAACACAGACATGCAAGTGCACGCACTTACACACACACATGCATGCATGCATGCACACACACAGTTATGTTTCCATGACTTCAGAGGATATTGACTTACATTAATTTCCTGGAGACTAAGTCTAACCTTAAACATTGAAAAGACATGTCTCCATAAAGTGATTCTGTTAACAGATGTAGGTCCCCATAACATGAGTTATACCTGGTGCCATAGACACACACATACACAAACATACTCACACGCATACAAACACACACACACACACACACACACACACACACACACACACACACACACACACACACACACACACACACACACACACACACACACACACACACACACACACACACATACACATACACATACACATACACACACTCCTGCACAGGTCCTCGTGGAGTTGAACAGCGTGGTTAAATCCAGGGTGAAAATACTCTGCTCTGTGCTCGACAATGTTTCTTTAATTACAGGGTATTGGTGAATAAAAAGTAAACTTTAGAGGCCACTTGCAGGTCATCATAATCACTCCTACACACACACACACACACACACACGCACACACACTCAGTTTGTGTATGTTACATAATGCTTGTTTATCAGAGGCCAGAGGTAAGCAGCAGTGACAGCACAGAGGCCAGACGGGCAGTTTGCTGATGGTAGGTGAGTGCAGGGGAGGGTTAGAGGAGAAGGGGCCACCTTGTTGGAGCCAGCTGGGACAACAGGGGAACCTTCTCCTGGCTTTAATTGGCTCTTTGCATGGAGGAGAGGTTCATGTGGTGTCAGTCCTCCTTCCCCATCATCTCCTTTCTTCTCTCCTCCCCTACCTTGTCCTCTTTCTCTTTCAGGAGGGAGCTGTGATGGGTCACTGATCAGGATTAATGACTGTCCTATCCAATCTGTCTCTCATCCTTTTATAGTATCCCTCTTCCCTCTCACTGTTTCGGAAGAAAGTAAAAATACGTTGTGGTTAATTGGAAAAATGATCATTGTAATTGTAATTATTTGCGCACATAGATAACTACTATTCAAAGAATAAAACACTTCTTTTAACTTCTCTCCTATGCAAAACAAAATCCCACATGTGCTCCTCCGCCTCCTCCTTTTTAAAGATTCCTGAAAGCAAACTAAGGTGTACAGTTGACAGCAGGCTCTAGTGATTAAGTGTTTTCATTGGTTAATTAGCCCCTACAGCAGTAGCACACAGTCGCGGCAAACAAGGAACAACTCACCAAACGATCAAAGACACAGCCTGTCAGGAGGCTCAAACACTCCCTGTACCTGTGGGACAGTCACACAGAGACACACACACACCCACCCACCCACACACACACACACACACACACGCAGAAACACACACTCATCACGTATCGTACCTGTGGGAGACTCCCTCGTGTCTCTGTTTCCTGCAGCCGAAGTTTTGCACACATGGGACACATTTTAACAAGACCACATTCTGCGACAGCTGCATGGATGGGTGCACACAAAAAGACACTCGCTCCAAACACTTAATCAGCACTGAAAGGAGGGCACGAAGAACCGAATAAGCATTTTTCTCATCCTGCCTCAGGTGAATATGGATTTTTTTAAAGATACAGCATAGGCCTGTATTAAACTTCAGTTAACTGAGTTAACTCAAATTGGGTTAAAAGGGCAGTTTTTGACTTGATATTACAGAAGATGACTCTGTCGACATATCTGAGGCCTTGTGCACAAGGACAATTTCCACCCTACAACTAATGAAACAGTGGAATATATTGTAAGAGAAGATGGTAGAGAAATAAACGTGCACAATAATGATGAAATTTGACATTATTCACAATATTTTATCTTATAAGATTTTCAAGTATATCCCAGCTGTCAATCTTTGATGTTTTGTCCCTGTTTTCAAAGCATCAAATAACTAATCATAAACAGACGTACTGGAGAAATGTGCTCCGTGACGTCACATTACATCAGTGTGATAAGAGCTGACTAAAATGACCCAAACCAATCTCTGGAAAAAAACTTGTTTGACGTCTAATTTAATTTTTTTGTGTGGCCCATGTCCAGTCTGCTTACATGGAGGAGGCAAGACAAGACATTTTGGCTTCACTATTTAGGAGATGTCTTTTCTTGCATCTTTTAATAGAGTCTGATTTGTAAAGTATTATGCTGGTAGACCAATCATGCAATTAGCTTAGCTTGGCACACAAAATGCAAACCGGGTAATATCTCACTAATGTAAAAAACTGCTGGGTTTATCCGTCATCTAAAAATTGATATAAATGTTTTGTAAAAGATTACTTCATCATTAACTAAAGGCTTATAAATGACTTATGACTGAACGTTATTATAAAATGTTACAAAATCCGGATCTAGTTAATTAAAATATGATTTAATTAGGGATTTGTTGGGACTTGGCGGAGGTATTCGATCTACTGAGTGCCATTCTAGCTTCCAATGCCATTCACCATGTGTCAAGGGTTAATGAAGGTTTAACTACATAGCACAGCTCAAAGGAACAACTGACAGAGAAGGGAAGAAATTCCATTCTGCTCTCTATGTTTTGGCATTTTCAAGAAATTTCCATTTCTAGTCACATCTCAATCGGTGATGCAAGAAGCAGCTGCTTCCTGACAGCTGTCAAAGGTCTCAACACAACAGATTGTTTATTGAGAAAGGAATGGAAACACCAGGAGAAGTGTTGCTGTGTGTACCTGGTGTGGATCTGGTACGTCATCAAGACTCGATCAGGTCTGTGCTGACTAGCAGCTTTGCTGCGACTGCGTTTGCCTGATGGAAGCCTCTTCTTCATCTCAGCCACAGTGAACTTCAGTTCTCTGTGGGCCTGCCCTCGGGCACCATCTCAACGCTCACCGCTACAGAATCAGAGATTCAATATCAATAAACATGATTACGTAACAATCACACAGAAGAGAACATAGCAGCTACTGTTTTAAATGTTTTTTATTTCATACAAATGATGTAAGATTTATATTTGTAGGAAAACACCACTTTTAAGCTCTTGGTATGAAAATCAATTTATGACTCACTTGAGACACTGAGATTTTGCCAGTGGCACTCCCAGGGCTGTGATTGGCCGAGGTGGAGAGGTCATTCTCCACCTTAAGCTCCGCTCTCCTCTCCTCTCCCCTGTGTCCCTCTGTCCTGCTGCCCGGACGTCCCACTCTGCTTCCCTCCACCTTCACCTGTAGCTGGCGATAGCGCCCCAGGCATCTCCGCACTTTGGTCACACATCAATAGCAATATGTCCAGTTATAGTGATCAGTAAGGGTCTTCATATGTTCAAGCGAGGGAATGAGTTCCATGTGGGGATGATAATTAATCTTCATTCGATCATAGCCGAATATGTGATTTAATCCCTGTAAGACAGAGGGAAATGAGGGGAGATGATCGTAATCATTATCAGACCAAGTTTGCAGGATTTCATTAACAGCGTGGACAAACTAGCACCTGGGGGCGACCTGGTGCCTCAGGTCTGCTAGCAGAGAGTGAGAGTGTGTGCGGTGTTCGAGTGTGCCTGTGCGTACGTGAACGGGCCTCCGATGAGGCTATCAGTGGACATTTAGGCTAAAACACTGGAACATAATGCTGTTTTGAGTCTAATATGAATGTTGGGGCTTGCAGACACTTGGATGACACCACACGAGCAGTTATTACGTCTGAAGAAGCGGTCACCATTGACTTCCATTGTATTGGATTCTGCTGCAACGCTGTCTACCCCTGAGACTCCAGAGGTGTTTTGTAGACTCAAACACTTTTCAGTGAACTATCCCTTTGAAATACTACGAGGAAAACTGTGCAAACCCCTGCAGACACATTATTCACTGTCTCAAGCCCATGCTCTCTCCTCCTTCTCTAAGCTCAACCAGTTGACGCTGATGGCCGTCCACCCTCAGCCCGATTGTGCCCAAGGTTTCTGCCACTTAAGAGAAACTTTCTCTTTGCCCATGGTGGAGCTCCCGGTCTTTGTAAATAAATCTGGGTCTTTGTAAATAATGTTATATGTTTTATGATCTAGAGCTGCTATATGAAAAATGCTCTGAGATAACTTCTGTTTCAATTTGAGGCTAACTATGCATTTATATAGAACAACATTGTGTGTTAAATTTGTGTTGCAAGAACAAACAACAGATTATTTCATCTTTTTGTCCTTTAATCAATTCACTGTTATTTATCAGTGAAACGAACTATTACATCACAAATCCCTCTTTTATGAGATACTCATATTATAGTGGGAGCAGTTAAAAATTCTCAACAGGCCATCATTGTGTGATGCATTCTGTTCATGTATTAATTGGGACTGTTAACCCCTTCTGTCTAAGGCTGCATAAGATGCGGGTCAATTGTCTCGAAGTCATTTTTGACAAAATAATTGTTTCAAATTCTGATTTTGAATGCTGCTGATGGACGCCACAAAGAACGAAGCACACGAAGCATGGCTGCCTCGGTGCTAGTCCCTGGCCCACAGCACTAAAGAACAGTAATGGTTCTAATTCCAATAAAGAGAAAATCCAAGGTCACACTGTGAACTTCCTCCCTATCAGAAGACCACAAAGACTGGCTGGGAGAGTGCATAATATCCTCACAGCTATTTTTACCCTCAAATTAAAATCTATGACATGTTGAAATGACTGCAGTGTGCAAGAGGGGTATTCAAAGCAGACACTAATGACGCTTATTAATGGCGTGAATGAAGTCTTGACAGGTCGTGTGTCATTCTGCGCGCAATGCTCCACTGGCATAATGGCTAATGTAAGTGGGTATAATTATATATATTATACCCTGTCTTATGGTATTTTGGCAGGAGTATGAGGAGCCAGGCAGTTAGAGAAAAGAGTGAAAGCGCTTGCTCTTTTTGAGACAGCGATGTGCACGCGTGTGTTTGTGTGTGCGCACAGGCATGCATGTGTTCACCTCCCATCCATCCTCTGCAGTGGTCCAGAGGATGAATAAGAGTAAGACAACAGCACCAAACAGTGGCTGAACAAGATGCCTGCATCAACAGACAGGCATTAGATATGCATCACTCACAAACAGATCTGGGTTTAAAACATTTTGTTACAGGCAACAATTGATGTTCACAGTCACTTAATACTCTCTCTGTGTGTGTGTGTGTGTGTGTGTGTGTGTGTGTGTGTGTGTGTGTATGTGTGTGTGTGTGTGAGGGTGCTGAACAAATTTAGAGAGAGATAAATGGCTTTCTTTGACTGAACAAATGTAGAGTACATTGGGAAAGTGATTAAGTATGTGTGTTTGTGTGTGTGTGTGTCTGTGTGTTTGTGTGTGTGTGTGTGTGTGTGTGTGTGTGTGTGTGTGTGTGTGTATGATGTATTGTGATTTGCCTGCTTTGTCTCAGGCAGAGAGACAATGGCCATTAAATCTATATTAGAGGCCCTGAGATGTGAGGAAGCACCTAGTGCATCAGAAGAGAGAATTATTCAGGAGGAAGAAAAAAAGGAAGATATTGGCAAAAATGAAAAGACTATAATGTTAAGATACATCAAATAGAAAGAAGGGCAGTAGATATAATTTGTATTATTATTATTAGCATTATTAGCGTTATTAAATATAAAAGCTGGCTTCATTTTGTCAATAAATAATGATTATGATTTGTGTTTCAACAAAATATCTTGACCTTTTTCTTGTTTTTGTAAGTTGCTGTTTTTTTATTTCACCTGATATTGATGATGAGGATGATGATGGTTATTGCTGCTAAACATTATATAGGTTTCTCTACAGTGCAACAAGCCTATCATGTTATTAATAATAATTAATCATACTGATTAATTCCAAACAGATTTACACATAGTAGCTGTATGTAAAAAATATCGGGCCATAAGTACAAAATGGTAAATGAATGCATTTGTAATTTCTTAGAATTTTCTTGTCTTCTCTGCTGATTCCAAGTCAGTTCAGAGCCACAGACGTCAGAGGAGAGCCATGCAGGGACAGCTGTGAAGGGCTGTGGAGAGCTGATGATGGCAGGGTGTGGAGGGTTGGAGGGGGGGTTGGATCTTAGTGGATCTCCCCTCTCTATGATGTTGGCGGAGGAGAGTTGGCTAATTGGAGGCCTGGTGGTAAAAGCTGTTCATTAATGCCGCTGCCTCCCGCTCCCCCTGCTCAAACACCTTGCCTCATTTATCTCCGTATTTACCCACTCCCCCCCTCCAGTCCCAACGCAGGACCTCAGAAAGGTTCAACATGGAATGAGGGGCTGAAGAAAGGGGGAAGGAGGGAAAGAGAGGCGGCGAAGGGGAGAAAGAGAGGGAGCAGGAGAGAGAAAGAGAGAGAGAAAGGGTAACTTATGCTCTGTGGGAATTAACAAAGCACTTAGTAATTAAATCTAAATTGACATTCTGGTAATTAGCCTCTTGATTAGGAGCAATAACACAATTAGCCAACCAGTCTTTGCTAATTGTTAATTAGTATAAGCAAAGTTATTGTGTGTGTGGCAGAGGGAGGCATGTAAAAGAACAAATGTTAATCTGTCGCTCTTTCAACAGCCGCGTCCCCTTTCTTTTTCTGTGCTGCCTCTCTATTGAGCTAGGAGGCAGGTTCATTGGCTCGCTCTTCACTGAGGCTGCATTCACAGGCAGTAGTCAGTAATTAGCTAAAAGTCTTATCAAGGATATCATCAGAGAGAGGATGAACCACGCTGGCACATCTCCATGTCTCACCACCTTCGCCCAAACATTCCTCTTCCTCCCGCCTGCTCTCCACGAGGTGTCATATAGGGGGTGGGGGGCTATTTGTTCTAAACAAAGATGGGATGCGGATTAAATACAATCATAAAAGGGGAAAAGAAGCCACGGTGCTGGAGATGAATCTTAAGGAGATGTAATTCATCTAAAAGGTTTTAGTTTATGAGGAAGAGGAGCAGAACACCTCATTAAAGCCGACGAGAGGAGAGGGGACACGGGGAAATAGATGAACGGACAATAAAGATGTGCCAGGAAGTGGAATTTACATTGGCCTCAGGTGAAACATGGGTTATTTTCAATTAAGATGGACTTAGCAGAACAATAAATTAAATTTACACAGTCCTCTTACACAAACCCAAAGTTAGTGAGGGCCAACTCTACCAGTTTTTCATAGCTAGACATGCAGGAACTCAGAATCTCCTTTTTCAATAACTTCATCCCTTCATCTCGTCACTCTTCTAATCATCTGTAAACACAGCAGCTGCACCTCAGCAGTAAACATGGCTGCACTGCTGATCTGCTTTAACTCGCCCAAATGGTTCATACACTGGTCAAGAGTGTGGAAGATGCACACTGGTATCAGCAGCTCCACATACATTCACATACACAGATACACACTCCGACACACCAAATCCAACCCGTGCACTGATAACCCTACACGTGAGTGTGTGTGTGTGCACACACGTGGATAAGAGCATGCACCCAGTTCCAGATTAGCTGGTCTCCCCAACACAAATATTTGGCAGCAGGATGAGCTGTCTCAGGACGCACCGGAACATGAAATTAACTAGGGAAGGTGGAGGTTCCAGCAGAGCTGCAGCAGCCCTGCTGAGAGGAGAGGTGCACCCTGGGAGAAAGAAGCAGAGCAGTGGCTGTTCGGTTCCACCTAAACCCTCCTGCCGAGTGAAAGAGAAGTTAAAAGTTATGTTGTACATTTTGTACATTTAAACTCAGTTTCTTGTAATGGAATTTGCAGATCACCAATGTAAAAAGAGTGTGTTTGTTAGTGAGTAGGTATTATAGAGTCTGTCTTGCCATGGCTCCTGCTGTGTCCCACCCACTGTGGCTCTAATTGGATCCTTATTACCAGGCCAGCCTCCATCCCAGGAATGATGGATTCATACCACGCTGAATTCCATTAATCATTCCTTATTCACAGTCCACTCTGAGGCGAGGGCAAATTCATTTCTCGGCGCACCGAGCGCCACCATAATGAATATTCATGAGAGGAAATTTGGGGTCAGGCCTAATAAGGGAGGTAATTTGTAATTTGTGCTGTTCCCGCTCGGGTCTTGTTCGGCAGGTTAACCTATAGAACAGAATGGCACATGCGGAACAGACAGTGGCATTGACGCACTGGATCCCCACACTTAAAACATACTGTACTTTTACTCTGAACCTGCTGGGGTGCGGGCAGGAGTCATGTACATATTCACTCTCAGTTTTTGAACGTTAACCTAATATTAGAGATATCGGGTTGAGGAATTTATGCTGGATGTGACCCCAGAAAAACATGGTGAGAGAGAGGGCCTTTTGTGGCTTGAAAATATAGCCGTATTTGTTCCTCCAAAACTTCACATACATGAGCTGAAAATGCTGATGAGTTGTATTTTAACCCCTAAAAAATATGCACTAAAACCCCTTGAGGATTGAGGCAACACTAACCAAATAGAGGAGCACAAACTGATTCAGTGAAGACGACCGCTACCACTACCACTACTACTACTAGCAGAGCCCTACAGCTGGAACAAAACAAAGAATGAAAAATGGCCTTAATTTTTGCAAAATGGCAGATCCTCTCTGCCTGACCAAATAAGCCCCGTAGACTGTTGAACACTTTGTGAGGAATCGAATTTAAATAAAACAGCTGCTTTAAGAGAAAAATAACAAGCTCCTTCTCTCACATCACAGCACTTCACCCCCAAAAGCATTTTACTACTCCTTCTGAAATTATGCCCACCTGGCATCACTTAAAGTCACCTAATTAATAATTTATCAATACAGTTGAAGTGATTAAAATGTATGACCAGAAAGTGTTTTTAAAATAGTGCCCTCGCACCCTGAGGGTGTCCAATCAGTGCATTGCGTTCGTTAGATCAGGAAGGAATAATTAATTGTACCTGAATGTTTAGTGGGGTCAGGCAGTGGGTGCAGGATGCCTACGGTTGTGTGTGTGTGTGTGTGTGTGTGTGTGTGTGTGTGTGTGTGTGTGATGTGTGCATGCTGAGTAGGGAGGATGCGAGCATGTGAGTCCTCTTTGCAACACAACACAACACAGCAAGAGTCACTTTATGTTTCATCTGTTTGGTCTCTTCTATTGGTTCCTTGCTGGTCAGCACAGGGGTATGCACATGCTCAGGGAGCCACACATATGAGGGCACTTTATTTAAAGGGTGGTAAAGTGATATAATGTAATGTATTTACCTTAAGGGTGTAAGTTTTATAAGGAGTTGACAGGATCAACAATTTAAACTAGAATGGCGCTCAGTTGAGTGTGTACCTCGGCCAAGGACCAACAGTCCCCTTTATTTCAATCAACCAAATTCCACACACTCATTTATGCCAGTTCTCTAAATGTGTCTGATTCTTTCATTAAGATCCATGAATTATTCCCTAGGGAAATGATGAAAAGCTTGAAAAATGCCCTTGCCACCTTGCAATGTGACAGAAAGTGAAAATAAATCCTGGATCCGCCCCCTTGGACAGGGGCAGAGGTAAAGATAAGAAAATCAAATCAGTCAATTTTTGTTTAGAACCTTTTACACTATTTATACTATGCTGCAGCAACATCAGTGTTTTACTTGTGTATAACAACATTAGAAAAAAAGATTGATCAGATTTCATGTATAGCATGTTTTATACATAACGTCTATGCAGGCACCAGAGAAATATAAAAGCTACATGATACATACAGAGCGGTACTATTTTAAATAAAAGATATAGCCAGCAGTATGTATTTAATCTTAGCATCACCGGGATGACCTGCAACATTAACATGCTGCGTACAGGTGAATGCATCAATAATTGAACAGTCTGAAAGGAATCGTGCGGAAAAATGGGTTCTTTCACTTCTGAAACTAGAATACATGTTGGTGCTGAATGGTATTCCCATGAATGTTTGTATTTTTTCAGTTAGATTTTTGTGATTACTTGTTGCACAGTTGCAGAAACAAATGCAGGGAGATGTACAGGAGAGGACCAGCCTGTTTCCTGAGAGGTCTCAACTGAAGCCGTGCTGAGCTGAACTCTGACAGAACCAGAGGGACAACAGAGGAGCCGCACTCTGCAAAGACAAACCATTGAAGGTCTAAATAAGTAACACGGTTACGTCTTGGGAGTGGAGGTGAGCAGACTGGTCTGTGTTCCTCCGTCCTCTCATGTATAATACATCTCTCTCTGTTTCACCCCAAGGTTCAGAAGCCCAGGGCCCCAGAGACCAACCCAGTCTTTTAAAGATATGTGCTCACTTAATCACTGAAGAAAAGGGCCCCTGGAGCTAGCCTAATATTATAATTAATTAATTCAACCAAAAAGGGGTATTAAATTTCCTCCCTCTTAGGATATCAGCTGAATACATTGACCTTTGTGGAAATCGCCCTCTAATTCGAATCAGGTTTTCGAACCATTTACAGATGAAACTTGTTTCTTTTTCTCTCCTCCCGTCTCTCGGTTCTCTTTGTCCGTACGAGTGTTGAGGGGAAGAGTCAGATGAGGTTGACACGTTTGTGTGTGAGAGCGGAAGTTTGTCATGTCTTCATTTCATGTCTTCTTAGATTTGTGTATCTCTGCCGTGCGCATTTGTGCGATGGTGTGTGCACCTATGTAAGTGTGAGTGTGCACAGACTTGCTTGTGAGTGCGAGTGATCCCTGGTTTTATCTCTGTGCCGTAACACAGAGAAGAACAGAAACTTTTCTTATTACCGGAGAGAGTGGTAGAATAGCAGGCAGCTAAGTCTCTGTCTATCTCTGTCTCTCTCTCAGCAGTGTAGCTGACTCCCCAGTGTACTGCGGGTCTTCAGTAACTCTGACTGAAGTTCAGAGGGGTTAGGTAGTATACTCAGGAGGAAGGGGGGAGGCAGGGGGAGGAAGATGAGGAGGAGGGGGGGTTAAGTAGGATTGGAACAGTGGCAGTTTTAAAACAGAACTTTAAATCTCCACCTACGAGAGAGAGGGGGAGAGAGAGAGAGAGAGAGAGAGAGAGAGAGAGAGAGAGAGAGAGAGAGAGAGAGAGAGAGAGAGAGAGAGAGAGAGAGAGGGGGACAATGGCGTCATGTTGTGTGTCGTTATCTCCAGGTCCCTGAAAGGCGGGAGAGACGAGAGGATGAGAATAAAAAAGAAGCTTGAAGAAGGGCATAAATGTGATAACAGCTATAGGCTGTATAATCTACGCTGCTTTTCAGGGAGGTGTGGAGAGAGAGAGGGGGAGAGAGAGAGGGGGAGAGAGAGAGAAACGAGAGAGAGAGAGAGAGAGAGAGAGAGAGAGAGAGAGAGAGAGAGAGAAATGAAAAAGTCAGATCTTGGTGACCTTCAGATTGTAAGTTCACCAGAGCGGCCTTTGACTCACAACAACACCAAATGAAACAGAGGAGGATTTGCGGGGTGGATGGATGAATGGATGAGTGGATGGGTGGATTGGCAGATACAGAAACAAACACAGCAAAAGAACAAATAGATCTCAAAAGCTTAGGCGAGGATGAATCCTGCGTGCCAGACCATTAGTTAGTCAGTAATCTTCATGGTTTGTTCTTTTTTTCTAAGGACGATAACGTTGTCCATCATTTGAGGTCCTGAAGTTTAAAAAAAGCCTTTGCTGAGGATGTGATACAGGACTCATCACCCCCACAGTCACTCCATCAGCTGGCGGGGAGAAGGATGGAGTGGATAACCTTCAAATTGTGACAAATCTTGATGTCAGATGCATTATTTATCTTAGTAATGATAAGCTTCATTTAGCAGCTCTCCAACCAGGCCCCCGATACTGAGAGATGTTGCAGTATTTGTGTTCGATCATTCAAATGGGCCAACAACAGTTTGCCTGTTCCTGGGCAGCTTATTCTAATTTAGAGATGACACGGCGTCTTAATTTTACGGAGGTTGCGCCAGATGCTCTTTCTGTCAGGGGATGACATTCACCACAAATTCCAAACAACATATTCATTTTCAGTGTTGAGAAATGTCAGTCAGGCTTGTTTGTTCTCAGTCTGCACTGTGCTCGACTGTGGTGTGGATGACTAACTCCCCCTACTGGCTGGTTAGGGAAAAAAACAGCCTAAAGGCGTCTGAGGAGGAATTCAGGTAAGAAACCAGGATGTATGGATTTTACTTCGGTGTAAAATTGAATTTAATAATAAAGAGGAAATGCTGAAGTGATTTTTTTAATTTGTTAATGAAACAGACCTAAATAACATTATTCACACAATTGTCCCTTTAGGGCCTGTTTCCGAAGAACCAAAAGTCAAAGACTATACTGTTTTATCATGGATGTGTTATTTGATTTTTAAAACTGAATTTGCTGCATTGGACTCACGTGCAAATTTGTGACTCTGCGCTTCCACGCACGCTCCCACAAACCATCACAACCACACTTTTCTCCATCTTTGTCTGCAGGCTACATGTAATGACTCTCCACACATCCCACTCATGCTGCTGCCTCTGCTGCAAAGTTTGAGAGAACAATAAGGACCCTGACCACAGCCCACCACCACCACCGCTCATTCCTCACCTCTCCTGCTGCTCATCCCCTTCACCTCCACACGCATGAAAAGACTGATCTGTCCATGCCACTGCTAATGGCGGGGACATTATTCATCTCTCCAGCCAATTTGAGCTCCTTTTTCTTTCAGGAATAAGCGGCACAAGGGGTTGAGAGGAGTCAGCGAAGAGTATTAAATATGTAGAGGAAGATGGACAAAAGGAGCGATGGAATAAAGAGGGGCAGCAGAGGTGGGAATGGAGAACCGGAGGTTTGTGGCGACAGTGTGAGACCAATTTAGTCGGTGAGAGAATGTGAGAAGAGAGAAGAAGAGAAGGAGCGTTGGCTTCAGTGATGCCGTGGGTGTTTGTGATCTCAGTTTTGACCTTTCAGGCCGATGCCACTTTTACTGTGTGCGACAGACTTTTTAACACTGAACTGAGCTCAAATATAGATCAGCTGAACATGATTTAGACTGGAAAAGTATGAAATCAGACAAGATGGCCAAATCGTCAAAAGAAATTGAAGGATAAGTGGACATCAGCGTTCCGGAGTAACCCAAAAACTTTCAAACATGCCCAGATTTACTTTGTCGACGATTTATGGATCTAAAATCAATGTTGTGTCATGGTGCCATCTTCATTAGAGGCTTTTTGATGGCAGGCCATCAGGTCCCACTGGAGTACGTCTGCAGAGGCTATAAAAAGTGTCTCCAATTTTCCATCCATTTGGTAAAAGACAGTATTTTTGGTGTGAGTTCCAGTGTGCTGTCAGTGGAGGATGTACGAGGAGTGACCCGGGCAGGAGAGATCATAAAGCAGGCCGTGATTGACGGTATCTTAATGGAGGAGGACGGATCAATAAGTAATATCAGCAGGTTTTAATTCGAGGCAACACACATAAACCTTTACCAACTTCGCAATGTCACTCAGTGTTCATAAAGTTTCCTCCACATCCCATCGGACAAAAAGAGATGAATCCATCAAAAAAGTCGCCTCAGTTTTATGGTCCTTCCTCCCACCTCTCTTCTTTCCCTTTTTTCACACCCACATCTCCATTTTGATGTCTGTCTATTAGCGAAGGGTGAGGCCTTTCCCTGCTCTCACATCCAGGGGCTAAATTAGCTCAATCAGCCCCCTTTCACCTTACTTCCGTGGGCTTCAAGCTGAGTGACACACTGCTCCCCTGGGAAGGAGCGAGGGAGGACTCACACAGACACACACACAGACACACACACACACATATACCGATCCTAGTGGCCTGAAGAAGACTATGGAGGGAGTGGGGGGAGGCAGCAGGTAAGGGGGAGAAGATAGGGTGAGGAGCAGGAGGAATGAAAAGCAGGATTAGAAGAATTCTGAATTTATTCCCTTCTCTGATAGAGGATACATCCACAGCTCTAATGGAGCTCCTTGTTTGCTGCTTGTTGAACACACTATTTAAAATGTCCCTCTTCCTCACCTCTCTGCAGGTCAAGGTGCAAGACAAACACACCCACAACCACCAGAACAAGAGGATATGAGAGTTCCTCCGTTTCCCCGCCGCCCGGCACACGCAAACAATGCCAGGGCTGAACTCTGGTTCCTGTGCCAACATCGCTTAAATTGCACCTTCATGTTTGATTTGTCTCAACCCTTCCCCTCTCGCTCTCTCCTTCTCACCGAACAGCCACCCAAGTGTCTGTGGAAGTGCAAGGCAGGCACTTCTGCGGCGGGTAATGTGTGTTGGGGGTGGGCGAAAAGGTGGTGATCGGAGTGAGCCATAAGATCGACTCTTTGCAGCTCTACAGGGATTTATTAGACTGGGGAGTACATTAGCATCATAAAGACCCAGGAGAATGGGACTGTGGATGGGCTGCAGACACCACCACTACACTTTAACATGCTCTGCGGCACCAGTCAGTGTGTGTGTGTGTGTGTGTGTGTGTGTGGATGAGGAATAAGATTACCCTGATTTAACTTAAGAAAGGCTGTAAAACGGTTTATGGATCATCCCGAAGCAGCCGTGGACTAATACATCAGGAGATGATGGAAAAATCTGCGAAAGGAGGAAAAAGGCCGACAAAAGATGGAGGCAGGGGAAATATATGAAGGGAACT
The DNA here is from genome assembly GCF_947347685.1 of Pleuronectes platessa. Classification (NCBI taxonomy): domain Eukaryota; kingdom Metazoa; phylum Chordata; class Actinopteri; order Pleuronectiformes; family Pleuronectidae; genus Pleuronectes; species Pleuronectes platessa. Next base: position 17,750,582 of record NC_070627.1, read on the forward strand.
GCCTCCAGGAAAACACAGTCATTTTACCAAACTGGCAACAATGACTTTCACCAGACAAATCCTTCAAATGGGATGGGATTTTTCAGTTTCATTAACCAGGGCAAAACAAAAAAGTTAGGTTCTACAGCCGCTGATGAAATCTTACTCTAAAAAAAAGGAAAATCTCAATGTGCATCAACTCTGCCATTTGTGAACAAGCAAGAGAGAGATTATGTTCTTAAGTAGTATTATAGAGGTCAGTTGCACAGTAGCTCAGCCCTTTACTGTTAGTGCTGAGAGAAATATCACAGAGGAGTTAAATGACTCCTCTGTACAATAGATCCCTGCTGCCCCCTGGTGCACATTTAATGTAATAACATTTAGTGGGGTTTTATGGTGTGTTGAAGATTTTTGACACGAGAACATGGCAGACTTGCATTCACTAGAAACTAAAACTTAATAACATTTGTATCTCTATATTCGGATGGGCATCAAGCCCCAAAGACATGTTTCCAAATATAAAATATAATCTTGGAATATTGATCCCTTCTACCTCATCTATAAATCAACAAAATATTCCTAATGTTCATTTTAAAGTTTAATTACAAGACACATGTCACTGTCACTTTCACTGAAAATTCTCAGTGCTTCAAGTGTGCTTGTGGTTTCTAGTCACGTCTGTGAACTGGAAACTGGAGAACCTTCCCTTCTAGTGGTGGTTCCACAGAATCCTCTTGTAAGTTAATATCAGTTTAACCTTGCATGGACAGAGTTTTTTTACCCAAATCAACAAAAACTATTCCTGCCCCCAAATTGGGGATATACAATAAAGGGAAACACGCACACTAACACACACACACACACAATTCATATTAATGAAAGCAACAAAAAGCCAGTGATGGTTTTGGTAAAAACATTTTATATTCTCAGTAAAATCAGAGCCACTTTTCCCTGTGTAGTTTCCTCTGCAGAGCGCCCTCTAGTGGGAGAGTAGAGGAGGCCCGAGCAGCTCTTTGGAGTGTTGGCTGGGTGACAGTACAACAGTCAAAACTGTGGCTGAGAGAGAAAAGGCACAACTCTGGTAGGCAGACGGAGAGAGTCTATGATACAGCTCCAGGGTAACTTCTTGGCTCAGAGTTTATGGGAAGTCAGTCGTATTTCCTGTCTTCAGAGAAGCCAGAGGCAGGGGGGAAGGAGGCATGGCAAGAAATGCTGGCCTGCTCCAGATTACCAATAGTAAAACCATACATTCATAAAATGAGCTATTTGAACTTAATGAACTCAAAGAATCACCTTCAATCTACGTCTGTCTCCAAATTTCAATGTTTAAAGAGAGAGAAGATAAAATCCAATCACGTAAAAAAAAATGGCATCATAAAACTACATCTTCTTTTCATCTCTTTAGTTACTTGAAATTTGGAAGTTTATAAACGGCTTTCCCCTCTCAACGTGACAAAACATTGGCGGCTTTAACGTCTGTACAGAGGACTTCTTGAAAATTATAATTTTTGGAATAAAATTGAAATAAAACTAAAACAACAAATACAAATAAAAATACATTTAAGTGGCTTAGCGTCATAAAATATCTGAAATAAATCTTATTTCGTAATTCTTCCATGTACAAAGTTCAAAAACAATAATATAGTTTCCAGTGCTTTGGGGGATAAAATAAACAACAAACTATATATTAAAGAAAAACAAACACTTATTTTAATAATAAAAAAAAAAAAATCACCTTCAAATTTGTTTTCTAATTTTATCATTACTGATCATAAGCTATGTCAAATCAAAGCCAAGCCTGGGGTTTACAACAGCAGCAGAGGCACAAGTCAGGTTCACCTGCTCCAGTCCTGGCTGTGGGGACAGTAGCCAGTGGGTTAACAGACTCCCTGTGTGTAGCGTGTTGGACAGCAGGCCTGTGATTTACCTCTGTGGCTGGGAGCTTCACTCATCAGCAGGAGAGACCAAAGCACGGGGGATTTGTTAATGTGCTGATCTGAGAACAGCTCAAAGCACACTGCAGTGTATGTATGTGCGTGTGTATGCGTGTACTGGGCGAGTGTATGCTTGTTAGTTTGTGAACCAAAGCGTGAGAATGCATGCAAGTGTGATTTTCCAGTGGAGACTACAACCACTGCTGCTGTCGGTCGAGACAAATCATCTCTTTCTCTATCTCTCTCTCTCCAGCTTCAAACCCTGTAACTCTATCTTTCCTGACATCTGGGCCTCTGGTTCGAGCCCTTCAAGGTCACTCTCTTCAGTGACAGAAGCATTCACTGTTTATCTACCGCATTATTAATGGTAACTGTAAAGCTTTTACAGGCATAACTGAACTTGATATTATAACCAAAATCCCTGGTCATGACCTCTAACCTATAAAACACGGGGAGCAGCAGCTGCACAAATCAAAAAGGCACAATGATCAGAGTTGTGGCCCCGAAACAGTTCAGGTTAACATCTGCTCCTACTTTAAAAAAACGATCCTGCTCGTGTATCGTGTTACAGTACCTGAGTATTTTGACACCTCATAGATTCTGATGAGACTATTTGAAGACCATCAAATGGTTTTCTTTTTTCAAGGTGTAGAAACAGAGGGGACAGCAGTGTGTGAGTGTGTGTGTGTGTGTGTGTGTATGCGCATGTGAACGTGGTTGTGGAGAGACAAATTTCCTGACAATCATAAACTAAAAGAGGGAAAGATGCAATAAATTGAGACCAAATCTTTGTCAAACTCGTGTAAATCCAGGTTGAGAAGCCGAACGCTGTGACTCGACTGCATCCTCCGCTCAAGATAAATTATGTATGCAGGACCATGAAGCTATTTCCATTTTAGTCACTATCGTTCATTCAATCATTTATGGTTACTAAAAGAGGTTGATGTAAAGGGGAAAATAACTTGTCCTCCATCAAGTGAGACAATGAACTCCGTTGTCCTTGTATCTGATAACTTCAATCTAATTAACTGCTGGTTTTTGTCCCTTGTTCAATTATGATTCAGAGCCACCTTCATGGAAACAAGGCCAAGTGTGCTATATAACTCCTGACCTGGCAGTGCTGACTCCCCCCTTGTAAATGCTTAGTCTGTCAGGCAAAGTTTCAAACTGCTCAGGTTATCTTGTACGCGCTTGTGTGTGTGGGAGTGTGTTTGTGTGTGCGTGTGTGTGTGTGTGTGTGTGTGTGTGTGTGTGCGTGTGTGCGTGCAGACGGTTGCACTGTCCTGAATTCTTTCAACTGTGTGAGATTCGTGTACCTTTTTTTGCTTGTACTATTGAACCACAATTATCTGAGTGTCACCAGTGTGTGTTTGTGTGCAGCATGCTGTGAGTTTGTGCCGGGTGAATGTCTGCTGTGATGTCTGGTGGCTGATTTCTTTTCTCCTGTATGTGCTGCACATGTATCACAGCTTTGCGCTGTCACTTTAACGTGTTTACTACAACCTCTGTGAAACCTCTGGATGTGCTTCTATGTGTGTAAGTGTGTGTAAGTGTGTATATGTGTCTACAGTATGTCTCCATCCTCTATGCTGAAGCTCGATCTGCGGCTGGAGTCGACCGAGGCCTCGGGGGACATCGCAGAGAGCAGCGGGTCTCGATCCATTGGGGACAGGGGCTCGTCCATCATCAGGAAGCCCAGGTCGGTTCTCCTCCCTTGGACGTCCAGTCCGCTCAGGTCGCCCAGCCCCGATATGCCGTCTGAGAAGCCAGGTATACCATCGCACAAGTCCAGCGACTGGGCATAGTCAAAGGGCTGGGAGCTGCCTACAGCTGGGTACTGGATGGGCGCTTGCTGCTGGAGGTGCTGGGGGAGCTGCTGCATCTGCCTTTGCTGTAGCTGACCCTGGCCCTGAAGTTGAAGGTGGTTTTGCGGGAGGAAGTGGTGCTGGTGGGGCTGGGGCTGAGCCTGGTTCCGGGGAAGGTGCTGGGGCTGGTGGTGTGCTTGTATTTGAGGGTGAGAAAGCTTATCCTCTGGGCTCAACTCTTGTTTGATATAGGGAGACATCAGGTCAGACAGGTTCAGGCCAGAGGGAGAGGCATTGGGCAGGCCATGCACATGAGCCTGCATCTCCAACTCCTGTAGACAGTAGGCAGAAGGCAAAATCATATCTAACAGTGCATTTGCCGTGTGTGTGTGTTTCTGGAAAGTAATATGTGTGTGTGTTACCTGGATGCGTAGCAACAGCTGTTTGTTGGCCATTTCCATCCTTTTGAAATTGTTTTCCACCTCTCTGCTCCTATGCATATCCTTCTGCATGCGTTTGATGTACTCGACAGATGCCCGCAATATAGTGCCTTTGTTCCAGCGCACATCACTATGCACACAGTAAACACAAACAATTTCTAAACGTAAGTAACTTTAAGTAACTGACTTGACTCAAACTATTTCATCTAAACTGAAAACATAGGGCAGCAAAGTAACTCACAGGTCATTGGTTTTGGGGATCATGGTGCCCAGCTCTTTGATACGATCATTGATGTTGAATCGCCTCCTCCTTTCAACTATAGAAGAGGGAAAACAACATCAGGGGTGGGCTAAAACAGGAAGTGACAAAGGTAAATACATTATAAAAGCAACAGTACAGAGGAACTAAAAGGCTTAAACAATAAGTTAAGGAAGGCAGATTGTGGCCTTTTGAACTACAACAGTCAATTTTCAAGTTTCTGTATGATCAACACAGACAGCAAGGGGTTAATTCTGAAGTTGATACTAAGATTGGGCTGAGAGTTCTTAGAAAACTACAGATTAGTGCATATATAGTAAAGGGCAAAAAGGGACAAACACACACACCCAACCACACACACACACACACGGTCACAGGCAATTACACTTAAATGCCAGAACAGCAGAAATGACCAGGTTAACCATCCACCCACTAGCTGCACTATCAGCTAAATCGGTGCAAGGATGTTTAAAACTGTTTTTGCAAGAGACAGATTATGGTGTCTGTGTGCATGTGAGTGTGCATGTGCTGTGTGCACACATTTCTAAGGATATGTATAGTGTTGGTGTGGGAAACAGAGAAAGGGGGTAGACACTTTGGGCAGAGAGGCCGAAGGTGAGGAGACTTACTCAGATTGTGGTTGTCTTTTTTCTGTCTCTCCTTGGCCATTGCTCGGGCTTCTGCAGCGTCCCGATAACAAAAAGCGATTAACAAATGGCTGCGACTCTGCAGCGTCTCAACAGAAACAGCAGTTTTTCATTGATGTTTTATATACACTCAGTGAGATAAAGTCTTCAATATAACTTATACATGTAGAACATCTAAGTAGTTGTTACGACAATGTGGAAAATGTTGACTTTCTCACCTGTCGGTTCTCGTTTGACGGTCAGGTTGGCGGGACAGGAGTTACTGGTCATGGCCATGGCTGGCCCCTTCATCCCAGGACCCGTGTACACATCCAGATGACTGCTAGATAGAGGGAGCTGAGGACACACACACACACACACACACAACAAATACACATACTTAGAAAACATTCTGCTCATGGATGAAAACTCTGTAATATAACAAGGTTGAAAAATCATTCTATATGCCTTGATGCAACCAGGTCTTGTCAGAAACAACGTGAGAGTGTGAAGACAGTTGTATGACAGGTTTGCTGTCAAAGCTCAGCTGTTCAATGAGTTCAGCTTTAATTCTACTCGGCCTTAAACCTTGAAAACACCTCACGAAGAATATAACCTACAAGATGCCATCCTTTTCCAAAGTCCTCCAGGACGATGATGACACATTGCACAGAATAAATTTGTGATTTTACCACGATATAAGCAGAAGAAATGTTAAACTTAACAGATTCTTTCAAAAAGTAATCAAGTTTCACTGGTGTTAAATCCAAACAATATTAAAGTCTTATATGGCTAGTACAGCTTTACACACACCTCGTTGAGCACCTTTATGGATGCAGTGTTCATGTTTAGTGTGCTGTAAGGAGCAGATAACAGGAGATAATGCAATAATATCACACCTGAGAGTGGCGTGTCAAATACACAGCAATGATTGACTATCACACTCTCTATCTTATATCTCTTTATGACTTGATTCTCTAACCTGCCTTCTCCAGCTCCTGGACACACACCTGTGCAAGAGGTCTCCCAACTCTTGCCCTTTAGACGTTGGGTAACAGCCGTGATATGGTTTTGTATGGACTCTTAAAACGACATGATTTCCTTTTAATTGTGTAGTTTAATGAGTGTGATGGACTTTTTATGCCCCCATCGTCGACCGTGTCGCACTCCCCCGAAGCGAGGGCAAATGTGACGCTGCTAATGAGGCCTGAAAGATAAAGAACTCAAAAGGAAAAGATACCTTATCTGCCAGCTACTGTGTGAACAGTGAGATCAAACACCTTCGCAGACGAAAAATACACACACACACCTCTGCAGGTTGACGTCTGTATGTAAATTATATGATGTATTCAAATTCTAAAGATATGAAGAATGCACAGCTGAAAAATAAATATTCACTTAAAAGCAGGATATAATATTCTTTATACATTATATTATGATTAAGAGCTGGATTTGGAAATAACTTAGAATGAGCAGTATATCCAATATAGATATACTATGATGCAAGTAAAGCTCCATGTTATTTGTATGTTAAGCTGATTAAGTGAGCAAAGTAACATCTTGCACTGGATAGTTGATCTTGGGCGATTTTCAGACGACTTTCTCAAATACTGTTAAAGTATGCATCATGTTAAGTGACAACATACCATATTAAAATAATACAAAGCCTCACGATGTCAAGCTTTATTCAAATTTTTCACTGATGATAGAAGATTTAAAAACACATTCTTTGAAACAAACTATTTCCCAGCCTCCTCCTCTTTCTGCACTGACCTCCTATGCTCTGGCAGGGAAGCCCGCCCCTCAACATTTAACTCAATTGAACAAGCAAGGGAATCAGTAAGGCTCAGTGTAACCATCCATCCATCCATACACACAAACGCACACACTCACACACACACTGACACACATTTAAGAGTTGAACTGCTCACTTGTGCCTGGTATTCAGTGGTGTTCCCAGCTCTAACTAAACTTTGAGATTCCAAGAATTCCATGAGGTTTGCCTGCTTTAATCCGCATCAGGATTAGCAGGTGAGTTTTACTTACTGGTCTGTCAGTTGGGAATAAGGCTCTAAAGACTGGTTTCCAGTGTGTTTGAACCCAGAACACTGCTCCACATCAATCTTTACAAATGTTCTGAAACTGCAGGTCTATGAAAGAGCTGTGGTTTTATCTCAGTCAAGCTATTGGGCTGGCACACTGATTACCCTATGGGTTAATCAATCAGTGTGATGTTAAACATGCACACACCAACACATACACAAACACACATAGACATAGGCACTCACGCATGCACATGCACACGCACACAGATTAAACCAATCAATCAATCACAGAGGACATACAACCAGATAAAGCTACAGGAGGCTGCACACCCCCCCCTCTTTTTCGATCAGACACACACAAACAAACACACAAACATTATGCTTCACTATCAACTCAAACTCTGGAAACATTCCTGATTCCAGTGCAGAAACACACATCCAGACAGAAATATGAAAGAACTTTCAGACACTGACCCTCCTCCACCCCACCGCCCCTGCCATGGCTCATCTTATAATCAGAGACCTGAGGCTGGGAGTTAGAGCAGCCACTGCATCCGTCCAATTGTGGTTTACTCCGAAACGAAAAACCTACCCCACAACGGCAATCAAAAGCTAAAGCAGTACGACAAACAAACAACTGTCTTACCAGCTGAATCTGTTCTCCTTCAATAACTTCCACAATGGCATACGTCTTACTCATCTCCTTCATCCTCTACTCCTTCACTCACTGGGCCGCCGGGCTCTTTCTTCTTCGTTCTCGGGCACCAGCAGCACACAGAGCTCTCTCTGCCTCTGCCGCCCCTGTCCTGGGAGAATGACCTTAGCGGCACCGATCCTGTCTTTCTTCTACCTCTACTCTCCACCAAACAAGAGTGAACTTTCCCCTAACTGGACTTTCAGCCTGTTTTCCCTTGCACAAATTACACTCATCCCCCTTTCCCTCCTCCCTCCTTTGCCCCCCCTCCTATCCCCCCACCTCATCTCCTCCTCCTCCCTCTCTGTCTGAACGTCTCGTAAACAAGTTGAACTCTAACTGCTGGCTGTTTAATTGTTAATTTTCTAAGTTTATTCCCTAAAACCCTAAGCACTGTGCACTCCTTATCTTACTCGACTTCCATACAGTTATCTAAACATGTCCAACATGGTTTAGGGCTGGGATGTTTAGGGTTTAAGTTAATTATATACTTTTACATGTTTGTATGTGTTTGTGTGTATGGGCGCATAAAGACAGAACCTATCGCTTTATGTGGGGACATGCAAGGACAGTCTGACCATCAAGACAGTAAGTTTAAAGCAAAATGATAAAGGCTGGCTTACAACACTGAACGTTTAGCCGGAAAAGTGAAATTACATTAAATGTATAAAGTCCTGTTAACCTTAAGAAATGTATATCATATATTATACTGTAATTCGTGATGTATTTCTAATAAATACTATAATCAAATAAACAATACAAAGCATGAAAAGTCACTGTAATTACGTACTTGACAAGTTAAAATTGCTGCTACAAATTAAAGTGATTCTTTCCTTCTGAAACTGTAAAGGGTATTGACTCGCTGCACAAAGAGCTGATCACCTGCATATTCAAAGTTTGGTATAGCTCGACTAAGTACGCTGAACCCCAAACTGGAGAGTCAGTTGCAGTTGCTGTTGTTACGAACAGGGCTGTTGTCCTGATCAACAACATCACTCACGTTGTGTCCCAGCCACCGCTGCTACAGCTGGTTGCCTGTTAATTCAACGTTTATTAATAATGAACTCATCACTTGTCTAAATCAACCAAATTCCACACTGCACTTCCTTTGGACCTTAACAATACGCATGCCAGGTGTGGAGACGAAAGAAGAGGGATCCGCATATAGACAGGCAGAAATAGATTTTTGGAATTATTAGACAAATAAAAATAAAACTGAAGTGATCTTTAAAGTACATCTCATGGTGCGTTTGCCCCTTCTGGTTTTGCTTTACTTACTGTGTTGGGCATCTGGACAGGGTCAATGTATGCCTGAATATCATCGTAACTGGACTGCATGCTGATGATGTCATCAATTACCTCATCCATCTGAAAAAAAGAGAGATTACCTACGTGGTTATGAAAACCTTAATGAACCATAATGTCTGACTTTAAGACTGCACAGGATATACTGCACTGAAAGTACTGTCACAACTCCTGCATTTATGAAAGCATCTGAAACCTGATGGCATGCAGGCCTGCAGACGAACTTGCCTTAAGGGGCAGGCACTCCAGAGAAACGATCACTTATTTGTCACTTAGGCTAGAAAGTAAAACAATTTTCTCTGAGTGACAGAAATAAGTGTGATCGAGTGCTGGAGGAGGAGAGTTGGTCAAAGTCTCCCGGGTGCAAAGGGCTTTGGATTCTGCTGTTCCCCTGTCACTTGTTAAGCTTTAATTACTGTTGCAAAGTCGTAATGAAGCGTTTAAATTCCGATGATAGCCCGAGTCAGTTAAAGCCTGTTAGTCAACACATTCATCTACAGGCCAAGTGTACGCACAACACATTAACACCAGTGCATTTACAAGCGGCACTCCAGCCTACCGAGACCAATCAAATCATTATGATGCTTTCATAAAATGTGGAGATAATGTCAATTCCGGGGTAATATTCAAACCTCATAATTTTATATAGGAGTGTCATTAAGTCATATTGTAGGGATATTTGTTCAATTTGGTTCTTGTAAAATGCCCTTTATGACTTGACCAGGAGTTAATGTTTATTACGCCTAGGTCTAACCAGACCTGCAGACGACTACCTCATTCTCGTGGCTGGAGCTGATGTTGAGCATGGCCATGGGGCTGTTGGGTGCACTGTTGCCAGACAGGAGCTGCTCGGTGCGCATGTGTGGGGACTGGAGGGGCGGTGGGGCAGATGCGGACCCCCCTGTGGGTCCCATTTTTGAGGGAGAAGTTGGTGGAATCAGGCCTGCGGCTGCGTGGACCGTCTGCAGACAGAGAGAGGGATAAAAAGAAAGATGTGATGGAGTTAATGTGTAATATACTACTGACAGAGCTGATTTAAAGGTGGGGTAAGCAATTTTAATCCAGTATAGTTTTTGTCAGCATTCTGCTAGTCACGGTCCGTTAGCTCTATGTTGTGTTTGGGCGCTGGCAGAAATCTGGTTTAAATACAACCTGGCTCAGTATTTGGGAAACAAAGAAAGCTGGATGACCTGAAAAGCACAACCCTGTTGCAGCCAATCAGCAACAAGGATATATGTGCTTGTGCGCAGGAAAGGATGGGGTGAAGGGTCGGAAAGGTCACAAACATTATATGTTAACGAAACACTTATTCTCTTTATATCAATGTTTTCTCTGCCCTATACTACCAAGATAACATACTTGGTAGTATAGGGCCGTAACAACTACTGTTAGCCACAGGACGATATGCACACTATCATTCCCACAGTAATGATCCAAATGATGATTGCTGAAACACAACAGATTACAGCTCACCCAAAAAAGATATCGAAATAACGAAAAGAGGGAAAGACCCAGAAGAACATTTGTGAGGTTTTCAATGAGAGACCTCCGGGAGTTGGGAGGGGATGAAGAGGTAGATCTGCTTTTGTGTCAGGTGGTTGACATTCATTTATTTGCTCACATGTGGTTCTGTGAAACAATAGGTCAGTATTGTGTTGTCCCAGTTGCTAATGTTTGAATTGCTTACCCTAAAGACAAACTAGCAATAAACAGTAGAACATTGTCAGGTACCTGTTTGGTGGCCTGGGTTGTAGACAGATATTCTTTCAACTGTTGCCTCTGTGTGTATCGGATGTGGTAGTCTGTGGGGTTCTCGAGGTGAGTCTGTACCTGTAAGAAAGATGGACAGAAAAGGCGGAAATCTATTTTTATTTCATTGATTGTGTACATCCAATCAACTGAACCCTATTCTTTATTGATCCTCTTGATGATTCCACGTTTTAATTATTTGGTGGAGATAAAGTAAGCACAGGTTTTATATACTGGTACACCAAAACTGACAGACAGTTGTTTTAGTACAGGTTGGTTCATTAGTTTAAAATAGACATTTAAACACAAAACAGAACAAATTGAGTATTCAGATGTACATAACTTTATTACCGGCACTGAATCCAGGATTGGACAAGGACATAGCAGCATTAAGTCGGTAGTAATGCCTACATGGGTAAAGCCAAAATAAACCCTGTGGTGTGGCTACAAAAAGCAATGGGTTGGCCTCATTCCTTCACATCAAAGAGTAAAGCTCAGTAAGGAGAAGGGCTGCTCCCCATTGATACACAGGAAATATTCAACTCCTCAGCCCTACAAACCCCCAACCAGATTATATCAAATCAACAAGAAACGTTGCAATTCTACAAAGTAATTTTACTTTGTTAGTGATTATATTTATTTTCCCACCAAATCTTGAAACTCTGGATATGTTTGATTAGCAATCAGCTGTTTTGGCCGATAAGGCAGAGGAACAGCTATTGACCTCTCCGGCCAAGCTCTGTCAGGATAGATGAAGTCCAAAGAAACACAGCTCAGGAGGTATGACAGGCTGTGAGCCTGTTGGACAGACAGCTCACTTTATCTACAGCATGAAGGGAAAGATACTGACAAAACACTTCAGTTCATTCTCAACATTCCACACAAACACCCACACACACATGCATGCATGCAGAGTGAGCTGTCAATAGTTACTGGTGGATACAAACTGTAGATTTATGGTTCCAAAGAACGTCAAGCGAGACACAGACAAGCACATAATGGAGTATTGCATAAAAAGACATACACAACAAAAACACACAAAATATAAGATAAGGACCCACGGATGCATCTAAGGAATCGGGCGAAATGTCACTTCAGCTTTATCAGTCCCAGTCAGAGTCAGAGTTACGACGTCACCCCTGTCTGTCCTATCACAAAACATGTCAAACCTCTCTTATCTCTGCTCCCTCTTCTTTGTCCCTACCTGCTTGCTGCTCCACCGCATTTTTCTCCCTTTGCCTTTTTCAAATCTGTGCTTGAATTTTCCCTGTGTGGCAGAGCTGCTAAGTGAAAGAACACTGCGTCCAAGTCTCTGCTGCACCGTGCTCTCCTGTCTCAGTAACGTGTTAGTGGATTAAACAGAAGTGCTGCAGCATCTTGTCCTTTTGAAACTCCTGTAAACCAACATTGTTTCCCCCACTTCGGCCAATCCCCTCACAACAATCTGCAAATCACTTTTTGTTGCAGTTGCATGTCAACCTGAAGTGAGTCAGAGAAATGTCACTGCACTCCTTGTTTGGGGACTGGGTGTTCAGATCAAATCACAAATCAATGTTAAAATGTTTGTTCTTTTTCCTGCCACAATAATTCCTTGTCAATAGATTGTGTGTAAGTTATGCATTGAAAAATCACTGCATTCACACACTAACCAGTAGTGCTAAATGTATTGTCTCTGTGTCAAAGTCAAATTTGTGATGGGCATTTTTGAACATTTCTTTGGCTCATTGTGCTATTGGGTAGATAAGGAATAGATAAGAAATAATAAGACATTGATGATGAAAACCATCTGCTGTAACCCTACTGACCTTGAGAACCTCAACAGGGACCTGCATGCTTTGGTAATGCTGTGGGGTGCTGATGGCCGGGGTGGGGGCAGGCGGCCCGGCCATGCGCTGCTGCATGTAAGGCTGCAGGACTGCATTCTGCTGCCGCTGCTCCCGCTCACGCTGCTCCTCTTGCTGCAGCTGGTCTCGCATCAGCTGGACACACACACACACACACACACATAGAAATGCTCATTAAAACCACTCTTACTGGGAAAATTTAAATTTGAGCAAAAACGTCAGTGTGATCAGAGCAACCTAAAATAAAAGAAACCATCTTTGGAAGATTTATTTAACTTTGACTTTTTGGCCCATGTCCGATTTAACAACATCGAGGGGGTGGAATATATAATGTACACTGCAGCCAACCCCAGGGGTAAATCAAAATGATTTGGCTAAATTTTTCAGGAGCTGTTATGTCATCCATCTTTATGTACGTTCTACAATCTAACACTATGGCCAAATGTACCAGTGGAAAAAAACTGTTGCTGGTTGTAGATGACCTTTAAACAAATGGCCCACCCGAATACTGACTAGAATACTTTCCTCTCCAGGAGCCTCTCAGAAACAAGAAAGCAAACACTACAGAGTGTGATGTTTATAAATAGCTAATAAATCTATTAAGCTAATAATAGGCCTGCATGTATATGAGACCATGAAGGGCAGTTGTGTTGTACCTGCATACGCAGCCCGATGCGTGAGGCCATTGCTGTGGGGCGAGGGGGCAGGGGAGGGCGAGCCGGCGTCAGGGCACCGCAGTCCAGCCCGAGAGGTAGAGTAAGCTGTGGAGGAAGAGAAAAGGGGGAGAAATAGTGAGTGAAGAACTAAAGGTGACAAAAAAAACAATTGAAACCAGGAGGGTGCTGGAGATTAACAGAATTTCAGAACAAGTTCAATTTGATTAATGCGAAAAGTAATCATGAAAGTAATAATGAAAATCTGCAGTTTAACAATAAGTGTACATATCAACAGTGAATGTACTCTCTTCATGCAGATGCCTGATTGTTAATGAGAGACCTAGTGGGAAGAAGAGAGGAAAATGTTTAATGTTGTGATTAGGGATGGGCATAATTAATCGACGATCGATTAATTGATCATTAAGAATTTCCTCGATGAAATAATTTTTTCATCGAGGAATTCGCTAATTACACATTTGACCACGGGGGGCAGTGTTTGAAAAAAACGCCACAGTCCTACTCAGTTAGCTGCGATTTACTTCCAAAGTAAACATGAAGAGGTCACGGCGAAGTGTTGCATGGGACCATTTTGAGTTAAAAAATGACTTGGTTCACTGCCAACACTGCGAAGCTATCCCAGAGACTGGGGGAGACAAAGAGCCTGCGTTGTCTGACACGGACGAGGGGAGCGCAAACACCGGAGCCGCGGCCAGGCTAGCCAAGTTAGCACGGAGCTACCTGTGTATCACGGCGACGTCAGTCCCCTCAGAGCGGGTTTTTCGGCGGCTGGACTGACGGTCACCAGGCTGCGTTCGCGTCTGACCCCAGAGCAGTTTAACATGCTCATCTTTCTCAACACAAATCCGTAGGCTGGTGCTGAAGTTGTATGCGAGTTACTGGTTATTTTTATGAAGCTTTCTCGACTCGGTACCTTGTTTGATAGTTTTGAGTTACATTTGGCAAAACCTGTCAGACCTAAGTATTATATATTTGTAGTTGTTGTTTAACATTAAGTTTTTTTATATTATTATTATTTTATTTTGGAGGAAAAAAAAACGAGGGTCAGTTGTGTTTAGTAGCACCGGCTTCTAGCTGTCGGCTCCGCTGCTTAAGATTACGGCAGCGCATATTTTGTTCATCTTGTAATAAAGATCTCAATGAGGAAACACGCTTTTTTCCCCCCACTGCATTTTAATATAGCTTATAAATAGTGAATTTTTTAACTTGAAAATATTAATGATTAATCGAAAATTCGTCATTAACTCTCCCGACGATCGACGAAGACAATTTAATCGAACGCCCATCCCTAGTTGTGATAAACCTTTTTATAGGTTTACTGTGCTGTGTCTTTGTGGATAGTACTCTTTATGTCATGCTCTTATTATGTATACGCTTGTTTTATGTCAAAGTAGTCTCTGTAACCTTGTTCCCATCTCAAGATAAAAATCATGAAAATACAACATAGAAATCCTAATTCTCATTCAATGGTCGAAATGATAATAGGTTTGGTCAAAAGATTTGAAACCCAGCCAATGCTCCCAGCTGCTGAGGGTCAAGAAGTTACTCCTGCGCTGACTTTCTTTTTTCTTTTTTCTTATAGCTTGTAAATACATAAGAGTTTATCAGACCTATCAATTAAAGGCTAACAGCTTCCACCTGTCAGCTGGAAGACCTTTTCCATTTCTACTGGTGCCACTAACTTCACTAACAGGTATAGATGAATCACTTATCTTGAAGCACCACTGGGAGACCTGGATTCAATATGCAACACATGATAGCAAAGTACATTAATAATATAGTCGTCCAAGCTACTCTCAAAACAAAAGGGTTAGGAGGACACCCAGTCATTTAGTTTATTAATATAAGTGAATATTTGCATGTTTCCATTAAATGAGGTTGGTTGAAAACTCAACATGAATGACTTAAGACCAAAACAGGCTAAAATTAGCATATTCTGGTAAATGGTTTTATATCTACCCTTATGGTAAAAATAGGGGAAGTGGGTCGTAAGATGTACTAATCCCTCGCTCCCAATCCTTATCCTCCAAAAAGTGTCAAATTGAGGAAGATTTCCTCGATGGTGGAGAGGTCATGAGGGAGTCATGTGGTCTTGTTGTTCTTGCGTGATCATGTGAGCAGAAAAACCATGGGGAACACCGTCTCCCCCATAAACCACCTCCTCTTTTCGCTCTAGTGTACAGAGCTACCAACCTGCATACAGACACGCACACAGACACACACAGTGGGGACTCCCGGGACTCAGTTCCCCTTCTGCAATGACTTATGTGTTTATCCCCTGCATGACTTAGCTGTTCTGCACCCAAAAAAGGGTGAGCCACGTTTCAACCACGTAAAGATGGACAACATGACCATCTTGATCATCCCCTGGTTGCTGGCTGCAGTATAGGTCACAAATCCCACCTGTTAGCGGATGGAATAATAGCCAAAGAAAAGATATTTTCCCCAAATATGGTCCCTGCCATTTTAGGTTGTTTATATCCCACTGATTTATGTTTAAGTGCCCAGGTGTCCAGTAAGTTTCAATTTAATTAGTTATTTGATGCAAAAAAAAACAGGGTGAAAGGTAAGATTCCTGACTCGTGATAGGTCGAGCAGGTGTATCGGCAGGACCTCAATTACACGGCTCCACACCACAATGTCTACTATGCAGACTCTGACTCAAAATAATGTCAAAAGTGAAAGATGACAGTGCCGGTATCCAGAATATTTTAGCTTCATTTTTGTCCACCAGGGGAGGAAGCGGAGACGTGTCATCCATCTTTCTATAGAGTCTGCAGTTTCTACTCTACGCTAATATCTCCGCTGATTTGTTGTGAGACGAGACACAGCAAAGCAGTGACAGAGAGATCAGTCCGAATCAGATTCCTCCAGTCTCTCATCGGAAACACTGTCTGTATATGGTCATAAAGAGAGAACGACAGTGAGACAGAGAGAGAGAAAAGCTCATTGTGTGTGAGGTACAATAAGAAGGGCAGCTCCTATTGAGAAGGACTGAGGCTGCCTGTTGTCCAAAGTGTACATTTCAGCAGCCGAGGGGCACACACTGCCAGCTTTGTGCCCATTGGATGGCCCACATGAAAAACACACACCCATGCAGAGATACACATCGAAACACAACACAATTCAAAAGTGGCCCAAGCACGCATGGCCTCAAGGAGGGGCTGAGACACAACAGTGTTTCTGACACTCTGAACTACTGAAGCTGGTGGAGCAACTTCTGTAGCTATTGCTAACATGGAGGAAAAGGGGCCCTGCTGGAGTGACTGAAGAGTCTTTGAAGGTGCTTAATGCTCACACACATACATGGAATGCTGCAGAGTATTCATAGATTCTGACAAATGGGGTGATTACATCTGCAAACTCAATTGGCAAGGTAGGAATGGCAGCCAGAGAAGGACGTGTGCTCTGTGCTTCAAGGGTCTTAGGATAGACTACTAGGCTGCACAGACTGTAAAGTCCTTCGAGGGACTGTATTTTGGAAAAATAAAGTTTGACTGTGCAGGTCTAAGCAATTCTTGTAGCTTTACATGCTAAAGCCAAAGCAATAACATGTTTACAATGCTAATTTAACATTCCTGATGTACACATTTCTATATTAATTACAGCAAGAGATCAATTTATCAATTGACCAAGAGTTTAGATCAATTTAATTTGATTAGTAGGAACCCAATTTAGAGCCAGATTGATTTATTGATATAGGCAAATTGAGCCTTTCACTGATATGTCGTTATCGGCGTAAATTTACTGACATAAAGACTCAAATGTTTTTTGGAATTTATTAAAATTGGATGTTTATGTTTTACATAAAGAAATTATAAAGAATTAAATAAATATAAAGTAAATTTAGGTTCTATATATTTGGTTTTCTTTTAATTTAAATCGTTATATTTTATAGTTAAACTATTCTTTGTCATTAGGGTTTAATAACATTTTTAGGATCAATGCCAATGTCTGGCAGCTGAAATTTTGCAGCCCCCAGTTATCCATGTCAATCAGACTCTAATGATAACATACTACACAGATTCCCATTCCAACACAACACAAAACTCCCTGACACAAAGTGTTTAGGACAATATATCAGGCTGGAGACACAAGAGCTTCACATAGAAGTGGAAATGTGCAAAAGAGTTGTACATTTCCACTTTATGTGGCATTGTTACAGTCCAGCTTCATGTATGGATAAAGACGTTCCTAATTCATCAGTTAAGGTAAAGAATATATTCAAATAAAGATTACATGTAATTTATTGGCCAAATTTAATTTCAAATGCTTGTATGAATCCCCCAACTCTGTAAAGTGACACTGCTCATTATGACACTAAATGTGGTGGCTACAATGTTTACATAACACGCATCATATAGCCTCTAGCAGTGACTAAAGCCATGACACATAATATACACACACACACACACACACATACATACATACATACATACGCTACATCACATGCATTCACACTGGCAGGATATCACTTCCTCATATCATATGGTGACACACTGCTACCAGGCAACATGATCTTCCACATGGGCCTTCCTAGCATCCACTGGGGTAAGCGGGCATGTGTGACGCAGTGGGAGCACACAGTTGCCATTGTGTGTCCACACTGTGATGTCACAGCTCCCTCACTTCAAATACTGACGGCCAGTGGGAGTACGCAGAGCGGAGGAAGCCCGGGCCAGAGGTCGACTCTGGATTGTGCCACAGATTAGTCACAAACCTACATGCCAACGAAATGCACATAATCCACAGAAGTTTGCAAAATATAATTCAAAATACTGTTCATTAAAGTTGGTGTGCAGGATGTCCTACATGAACATACAGGTGAGACACAAACATACAAACACAGACACACTTGGGGGCAGCGTGGAGCCATAGCACCTGTGCCCAGGCCTAAATGACCAACAGTTAAACGTGTACATGCTCGTACACACATACACCAATACTGCAGCTGATTAATAACACTGAAAGACAATTTACTACCTCCTGATATCAGACAGGTCCTAAATGTGACAGTGAACTGGGCACTTCAGCAGCCTTTTCGTCACTGCACAGAAGCTTTCACACTTTTTCCGGATTAAGCTGTCTGTCTTCTCTTATGACTAAAATAACCCCCCCGCTCTCTGTTCTCCTTTTCAGGAACACCCAGATCCCCTGAGCAATGGTGGGTTTTGTTTTTGTTTCTGTGCATGTGTGTTTGTGGGTTGGTGAGGGGAGAGGTGAGCCATGCATATAAAAGGTATGTTTGCATGTGCTTTACTGCTCTACAGCCACTGTTGGCTAATGAGTAGACTCTTGCAGAGCATGTAAACAGACCTGAAGTATCAATATTCCTCAACCAACGCCACAAACACTCAACTAGGAAGGTCGGTTGGATTCTGTGTCAGGGCTGGCATGGCAAGTATGGGGTCCTTACCCCCTCCTCTTTGGTCTCGGTCTCTCACTCACACAAGTATCCCTTAGTGAACTGCACCCTTCTCCCTGCATATGCAGACAGACAGTCAGACCATGTTCAAACACCTGGGACTGGATTTCTATTGGGTCAATTTCTGCTTTAGATATGAAGCTCTTTCTGTGACCACTTCATATTTGTGCTAATAAAAACAGACACCAGAACATTTGTTAGAACATACAGTAGATGAGGTCACTTAAGGAACATAGAAAGGAACAGCATATTAAGACAGATCGATGCACACACACGCATGTAGAATTACCTGCTTGAGAGGAAAAGGGTTCACAAAGACAAATGGGCTCTGCTTTACGCTTCTGACTACATGTCTGGCCTCTGGAGACAGTGGATGGTAATCTGCACGTAGAGGTCACGGACACAGATGGATGAAGAGACTTGGCAAAAGAAAGAAAGAAAAAAAGACAGACACAAAGAATAAATATGATTGGTTGTAAAATGTAAAACTGCAATAAGTGACAAATGAATAAACAAGTGCAACATAAAACATGAGCGACTGTGGTCGCTGTGGCAAAGCAACAGAAGAGCAGTGGAGTGTTCAATAGGAGGAAGCAGCAGGTGCATGACACACACTAAAGAACATTGATAAGAGATGAATTTCCAAGGCAGAAGAAAGGGAAGCATCAGACCATGTAAGATGCACTGAGAGAGGATGTTCTCGAATGTTTCAAGGTTAATCTCACACATTTTTCAGTTGTTTAAATCAAACAGTAAACTATTGCAGCTCTTTTGCAGCTGATACTTGGTCATCATGTCAGGATGTTTTGGAGCTCCTGCTCCTGTATTCTGTTGTAGCTTTTTTAACCCCTCCGTTTTTCAAACGTGTACAGGTTTTTAGCATTTTCTCATTGAGTTGTTTTCACACAAGTAAAATATTCCAAACAACGCTTTTTTAATTTTTTTATTGTTTAATTTTAACTGTACTTCTCTGAAGCACAATGTGACTTGTTTTGTGAAATTTGCGATATTATTAAATAAATAACTTTTCTGATCAATTTGATCAAGGTTAAAGTTTAGACACAAACTTGTCATTGCTAATAAATTAGCCCCACAAAGCGTTTCTGCTCAGTAACCGAGCTTCCTGAAGGTCGTCTGCATGAATCACCACAAGTCATCGACATAGTGCATGAATCACAATGCCTGTCACCTTCTAAACACATTCTAATTATAGCTGACCAAGAGAGACCCTTGGTCAAAGTGAATTTGCCAACTCAGCCCTGCTTTCTACCGGTCACTGCTTTACAGCTCAAAAGGAAGACATGATAATCTCGACACAATGAGATATACAGGAAAGACAATAGACCAGCATCATCAATAACAACACCACCAGCACCACTTCCCCTTTCCTTCCATCGATTTTCACAACTCCTTTTGTCAGGGGTGAAGCAACTTCCTCTGCATACAGCCCAGGGAAAGACCAAAAGCTGTTTGTCATACCACAGTCTCTGGGACTGAAACATGCTTTAGGTGTAAAGGATTGTTTGTTTCTTTACCTACAGGCATTTAACATAAAATACAAAAAAAATTGTTTAATGTAAAATTTCTGTTTTTAGGTTGTTTCCTTTTGGCTTATAAACAAACGGTTGTATATATTTCATATCATGAGTTTCATTTCCCCCCCACCACACAACCACACAATCAGTACCAATCTCCGTGCCTCCACTTTTCTGCCAACTTATAACACATCAATACACAAGGCAGTCATGGAAATATCCAAGTTCTGTAATTCAAATGTTATTCAACTCTTATTCTCGTCCTGTATTCTCAATAGTATGTATCAGACATTTTCAGTTTCCTGTCTAGTTGAGTTGTGAATCAGCAGGTATAGAGCTCAGCCTGACAAGTGTCCAACAGCCAGGCAGTGTGAAACACTGATACTGACACACAGCATGTATGAACTTCTTCTTACCCGCAACTCTCCAACTATCCCAAAGACATCATAGTGTATCCAAGAGATTACTGCTCCTCCACGTGTTGATGCACACTCTCTCTGACAGAGACAGACAGCTGTTTACTGGCTGGGCTGGACCAAATACTGCATACATATGCCGGTTCAGTGGTTGTCCAGCCACTCCTCCCTCCACCAGCCTGAGTTAGAGTACGCTGAGTGACATTCACGATTAGTCACCTTCCTCCCTCAATAAACTACCAGCTCAGCTTCCGATTCTTCCTCCGCCTCCTCCTCTTCCCTTAACTTAGCCTGAATGCTGTAGTCTGGGCCAACAACAAGGAGAGCCCTGTGTCCAGCAAACTCCTCTCCTTCTCCTTCTGCCTTATGTGGAGCTCCACCTTCAGTCCAGCCTCCGTCTTAAAGCAGTTTGCACAGCGTTCACATACAGCAACTAAAAATGTGTGTGCATGAACACAATCAAACCCTCATTTTGTTTTTCTGGACCATGGGGCAGTGAATCAGCATATTTACTTCTTTAATTGCACTCCCACATGCATGAAAAAGTGTACGTAAATCGCACAGCTTCGAGACAAAAGGTAAATAACACATAACATATAATCTGGGTCCATCCAGGGTTAGTTATAATAAACTTAAGCCTTGTTAAAATAATAATTTATTGTAAGTCCAGTTCATTTTATTGTTGTGGGTAGGAATTTAAAGCTTTCACTAAGAGACACATATGAGGTTTATTTCACAATTGTGGAATTGTTATAACACAAGAGACACTATGAAGACAGATGTTTTCAAAACGAAGGTATGACACAAGGTTTTGTAACTTTAATTATTATTTCAGTGAGCAAATCACTCTGGTGAGTTCAGATTATGACAAGAATTCCTCTGACGTACTGCTGTCAGGTTTGTTTACGAGAAACGGCTCCAGAGATTTGCTTACAAGAAACGCTTCCACAGATTTGTTTACAAGAAACAGTAGTAGCAAAGAAACAACAGAGGGTAGGAGGAGGGCTGACAAGCCTTTTAAATAGAGCCTCCTAGTGGTGAGATCTTGCACAATATCTCAAATGTTTTCAATTCAGAACATTCCAGTAAGGAGGATGTTTATTTTCTAAAATCAATATGACACAGGTTTCAGAGGACCACACTGTTTTCAAGTTTAAAGTTAGTAATCAGCTATATTTCCCTATTGTCTGTCATGCCTCCTGAGGAGATGACACAGCTCTGATCTTGACTGTTTATGAGCCTAAAAACTGATGTCATTCCTCCTTGTTAGACTCATTAAACTGGAAAACAGAGTGGCCAACTTTAAAGTTAATCGGCAAATCAAACGGCATCTGCCTCACACATCCACACAAACATACTGCATGGGCCACACGTTAATTGTCCATTCTGTACGGCAGCTTGTGGGATGGATAATCTGTGCTGTGAGGTGTGTTAAGTACGGGGAAGTGGAGAAATGCTGTGCTAATAACACTGTCTCATCCCTGTTTTTACAACTGCTCCATCCTGTATCCGTGAACAGAGAAACATAAACATTGGTATCGACGTGCCTCTCAGTGAGTTGTGCTTATCACTACAGAGGAGAACAGTGGCCGGCAGGGATCAGCAGGACCCGGCTGACAAGCATCCCTTGTTTGTACACAAAGCATTCACTAGTGGGCCAGCTCTACTTCTCATAGTGCCTGCAGTGTATTTACTGGGTTATTTTGGTCCAAGGGCAGGACCCCTCCAGTCCCCCTGCTTATTGGTCGGCAAAAGCTGCGTTCCTTTCAAGTTTGGCCAATCATAAGGCATATATGTAGGAGGGGGAATTATTGACCAAGACAGACTTGTGCCCCTTTGACAATGGCCTATGGAGAAGGCTGGACCCAAACACACACGCACACACGGACGCACACGCACGCACGCACGCACACACGCACACGATGCTCTCGGTCGTTTACTCCCTCCGTCACCATGGTGGCAAGAAGGCTGCAAACAAATACTACATAAATAGACCGTCATTGTAACTCCATTGAAATTGTCAAACAACTCGGTTGATATGTTGGTGTGAAGTTTGACCATGCTATGCTATCCCTAAGCTATATCTCCAACAGTGCTGCAAAACGCCTTTTATTCAACCATTGCAACATGGATTCCACATTAAGTTTCGTGTGTATATATATATATATATCCTATATCCGATGCTTATATATCAATATTATAAACATACTGTGCATCCCACTATACTCTACATCAACGTAAATGTTTGTTATGAATTGTATGTGTTGAAATTAAGCTTTTTAAATTCAAACAATCCTGGGCTACGAATAGTGATTCACGGTAGCCTTTTCTCCTTATTCGCTGAATCAACAGCATCTTCCCAGGGTAGGCCGTCAATTCTACGAAGTAGACAACACGCAGGGTGTTGGACCAGAGTATCAGGTCAGGTCTTAGGGTGGTAGTGACAATATGTGATGGGAGTGTAAGCCGCTAGCCCACTCCTGGTCAGTGGAGGATGCCCTCTCTGTCCCTGTTCCCCCTCTCAGACAAATTTTTGAGCTGTCCTCTGAACTCTGCTCTATGATTTGGACGGCAAGGCGTTGGTATCGGCTCTCGGTTTTAACTGTTGCTGTTAGGCATTTGATTACCTGGTTGTGTCTCCATGTATACCTACCTCGGGAGAGACTTATTTTATAACCAGTGAGGATGTGCCTGAAGGTAGCTAGAGTTGGGCATGGTGGGCAGCAAGGGCCTTCGTTCTGCCAATGCTGTAGGATTTTGGTTGAGCGGAGGACGTCATAGGTTGCTCTAAGAAGGAAGTAAATCCTGCTTGCTTCCATTCCCCACAGGAATCCAGCAGATCTTCTTTCTCTAGGCTCTCCCATTTCATCCACTGGCCCTGTATTGCTTGAGTGACAGCCTTTGCACATCTTGCTGCCTCTTTTTGATTGGATTTCAAGAACTAACAATTTTAGCCGCTCTGAAGGAGTTGCCTTGTTCCACAGGGTTCTACTCTGACCTAGGCCCAAACCTAGTCTTCCCATTTGAACATGACCCACATTGTCAGCGTGCTGCAGTGCTACTAAGATTCACTTCCTTGTTTAAGCATTACATCATAAGACCACCTGACATGACCTAAAGTTGTGAGTAAGTGAGTATGAAGCATCCTACTGTGGTTTAAATTTGTATATCACCTACTATCTCTGATGACATTAACCAAATAAAAGAAATATAGAATAGAATTCCAATTGTCTCCCTTTAACTTTGCACAAATAAATGATTATGGATATACAAACCATAAAATACACATTGATCTAGAGCAGGGGTCTTCAACGTTTTTCAGGCCAAGGTCCCCCAAACTGATGGCGAGATGGAGCAGGGACCCCCTACTATATAAATTGCATAAAATAGTATCTATATTATTCTGGGCCTAGTGCCATGTATAAACATAGCTACCCTGTTATTGTGCATTCAATACTACCCTTGTGGGGTACCCTTGTGCAAAAAAAAGTCAAACAAACAACTTTTAGGTACAAATAAGACCATCTACGGAGTTTGGTCCGCCATCTTTTATTTTTGAGCTTCGCACTCTTTAGACGTGAAAATAAACGCGATCTGATTGGCTAGTGCCTGTGCTGTCGTATTTGCATGAAAGGGGCTGTGAACCGGTGCCCAGCTTGAGCGAGCTCCTGTGTGTAGCTTAATGTGTGCATTGCTGACTGAAAGATAACGTCTTCTGCCTCAATTTATCCGTTAGCTACAATATGTTGGATGCATGTCAATGTGTATCTAAAGAGAATATATACAATACTGGTTCTGAAGAAGTGAATTTTGTGGAAAAATTTTGTTTAAAAAAAAATAAAAGAAATGTAAAAAATTGTCTTATCAACCAAACATTTTGCGCCCCCCCGCAGTACCCCCGCGTACCCCCTAGGGGTATCGGACTCCCTGTTGAAGACCACTGATCTAGAGCATATAAATGATCTGTAATTAATACTGAACAAACAACAGCAGTGTGCTGTAAGTGTGCCTGTGTGTGTGAGAGAGCGAGAGAGTGAGGTATTCAGCCAACCATCCACACAGCATTTTCACTTTGCATGGGTGACAGTCACCATGTACGGAGAGATGGAATGAAAGGCATTTGGGAGATGAGTTGGGAGATAAGGCACATGCGTACACACACATTTACACACACACAATTTATTTCACTGCAGCAATCACACACCAAAACCTGATCCTTTACAAAACTTTCCATTCCCTTCTCCTTATCCTGCACTCTCCCTTTGTCTCCAACTTTCATTCTCAATGTGTAGACGAGTTGAAAACTAAATAGCTCTAAGTATGAAGAATTCGGCAGCCTTTGACCTCTTCAGACTTGAGAAGATAAGAGAACTACAGAGAGAGTGGATGAGGTTAGAGAGGAAAGGAACAATGAAAAACCCGGAAAGAGTTCAAGTTGGGGTCATAACGGTGATAATCAATTAAATCAGCCGAAAAAGTACTTCCTGTCGCTTTTTCTCTCTGAGTGTGTGTGTACATGTTTGTGTGTGTGTGTGTGTGTGTGTGAGCGCACGCTCCAGATCAGAATCCATTGCTTGTCCTCTGACCAAATATGGGGACAGTTTTTGATTAAACTTTTCAGACAAAGAAATGCTGTGTCTCTATAGAGACGCAAAGACACAACCTTATACAGTGAGTGTATCACTAAATGTTTCTCTACAATTGATTCTGCCACGACTGACTAATGCTAACAAGGGGATGATGACATTATCTATTGAACTTTTAATAAACTGCTGAGGTTTAAAGCAGATTCAAATTATATTAGCTCTTCAGCTGTGCAGAGATATCACACAGATTTTATTATTGATATAATGATGTTTATTATTGTTCAAGGCCGTTTTGAGACTTTCACATCTGTAGTACATCACTGTGCGCAGATTGATGCCGATTTTCAAAATGCAAAAGTTAAAGGGTATTTCTAGTATTTTTTGGCCTGGGCCTTGTTTATACATGCAGGTAGGTAAATTAATGCAATTTTTTCAATTGGTCCTGCAGATTCTCTCCCCCGACAGCCGTGAGACAGTAGCAGTGGTTGCAGTTTAATCTTATGGAGCAATTGCGACAGTACATAAAATGTCCACTAAAAGTACCTTTTTATGTCACTGGCAACATTACACATGTCTGACTTAATGACATTCTCACTCTCAACCGTGCAACAGCTCAATGTCCATCCTCGGCCCTTTCTTTTTCAAATTTTTTCCATTTCAGTTTCTAGGGGCTCTTCATCTGTGGTTCAAATAAGTAAGTACAGCCTGTCAAGTCAAATACTTGCCATTGTCCACATCATAAAGAGATTGAGCCATTATAGTTTCTCACAGTAAAATCCAAACGACTTTCTCCATCCACAGAAACAACCCAAGACTCAGCAGACTTGAGAGTGAGACTTTTTGTTAAGAAGGACATGTGTAATGTTGCCACGCCCTCAGCAAAGACTCAGAATAACAATTTGGGCTTTACATTGTTGTGGGAAAAAAACCCGTTTGGTAGATATGTCATAGACTGTCGCAGTTGCACCATCAGATTTGATAGTAGCCACTGCCGCCGTGTCTCAGCTGCCTGCGGAGACCATCTATCTGAGCGGTTTCAAATGTTTTTGTTAGTACCATACATTTACACATCAACATTTATAAACAAATGGCTCAGGTAGAAGATGCTACAATTACCCTTCAACATTTCTTCTTCCTCTTTAAAATGTAATGTATGTGTGTCGTTTGTTCAAATAGTTTTCTGACATGCTTGATTTGTTAAGAATAGTCACTTACATGTTTGCATTGAGGTCCTGGCTTTTGATTGGCTGAATAGTTTAAGTGCTGGTTTTGTTTGTTGAAGCTACAGAGGCGAGAGCACACCAGTCTTCGACCATGCTCATATTAACATCCACGGTCTTTTTAAGAACATTATTGAAAACAAAAATTGGGGGTATATTTGTACAGCAAAGAAGAAAGTTACAGTTAACGTTTGAAATTTGTTTTGGAGTACCCATAATTTATATGCTCGCACTCTATAGCTTGAGTGGGCTCATCAAGAAACAGACGGAATGTATGCTTTTAACCATGTTTCAACGTTTTAAAATAAAAGTGTCCAAACTAAAACTAGAAACAGGGATTTTGATCAGGTATTTCATTTGGGTTTTCAGGAACAGCTGGTGTCAATATTTATAAATGGCATAGCTAGAGAGATGGCTGATTATCATCTTTAGCAGATAAGTTCCGTTTTAGGAGTAGGTGATACAATCCCTTTGTAGAGTCTATATACCCGAGATGACATGAGTTGGAATGGATGTGTCAACTGAGGGTTTCAGTGAGGGCGTCATTATGGTACTTGTTTGATTTTAGAGCAGAGGACATGGTGGAGAATACCCCTTGTATGATGAAGGTCTAAACGTGCAAAAGTGCAACTCCATGACATTTATTGAGAATTTGAGAGCGATACAACCAGATGATACAGATTATGACCACCTGCAGTTCAGACTAACAAGCAAACTGTCCTAACATACACAACAGGGCAGCTGCATTGTGTATTTCACAGATGCAGATGTTCGTACGGGGGAAAAGACAGACTGTGTTAGACCATCACTACCATCTGTCAGTCAAAAGGGGATATGAAACAGTGGAGTGGAGATGAGATGAGGAAGTAGAGTCACACATTCAGCACATGCCCCATAATGTCCCACCCACACTCACCTCTAATAGATCATGGGTCACGTTGTCACAGAGCACATGCCTTGCTGTAATTTCTGTGAATTTCTCGAAAAAGTCCAACTGTCAAGAGACATACTTGTGTTTTGGTTTTTCTTTCCCATATTTTGGTTATTTTTGAGGGACACCACTGAAACAGTTCCTCATACAGCTTTTCCTGATCTAGTCACGAACCTGTCCAGGTCATGGGAGATCTGTCCATATGGCAAGTGGAGGAAGCTGTGTTTACACACACCCAATGCTCTTTCACACTAGAGTACATCCATTGACCCTTTGCCAGTATGCCTGTATCAGTGTGTGTGTGTGTGTGTGTGTGTGTTTGTGTGTGTTGCTGATTGTGTTTACCTGAGGAAAATGAACCTTATTGCCAACACTTACTAGCGGACATGAGCCCAATGAGCCTGAAAATATAACCCCCACACACACACACTTTTCCATATACACAGCACACAGGACACAATGCCTGAGCTAATGTGTGGACCTACGTGACACGGTGATCAGGAGGTCAAGTGTCACATATTCAAAAACAAACATAAACTGATGGAACACAAACCAGGGGAGAGAACTGCTCTGATGCAGCCAGTATGAAGGTAATACAACAGCGTGTTTCAAAATAGAGATTTTGATTATCAGCCATATTATTGTTGGGCTTGTATGATATCAACTGTGTTTAAGAAAAACTTGTTTTAACCACAATGTCAAGGATAGGTACTTCACTACCGTCAATCTTCTCTGTTTCCATGGAAATGTTTAACACAGCTGAGGAAAACATGGCGGGTACGAAACATGAAGTTCATGAGGGTGAAAGTCACTACAACAAGGTTCCGTTTAAGAAGAAGCACACTGGAAGTTATTGGAAAGGGATCATTCGCAAATTGTTTATGGAATGTGTAGTTCCTTCACTCTTACAATATTTATGTAATAACTCCTTTACCATCAACCTATCTTATATTTTATAATTTACATTTATCTCGTAGTTGGTCGAGAGAGTTTGTGAAATGTTAACGGGGAAAATGAATGGGACATTTACATCCGAAACCAGAGCTGTCTAAAATTCGGCAGTCATGTTTAGCTTTATTAGGGTCTTAATTAAAACACTTAACAGTCACAGCGGTCACCTCTGCTGCAGGTTTTAGTGCTTGAAACTAAACTCTGTTTTCCTTTGTCAGCCATCCAAGCAGGTTGCAGCTGTGCTGTTGGGGAGAGATCGCAATTACTCTGTCAGGCCTCAATGTTGCTCCAAATACTGGCTAGTGACCTTTGACCTTACTGACAGTGACCTCACAGCTCAGTGTGTTTACTGACCCCTGATCTTTGAAACTGTTTGCACTCTGTTACCCCACTGACTTATGCATGTGCATCTGTCCCATTCTCTATTGCACTTCAGCACTTGTTCTGGCAATGACACAGGGTGGGAGAGCAGTGCAGGTAAAAGTCTAAACAGTTACACTCGAACAACTAGTTATTATTATTGCTTTTAAAGAAATATTTTCGGACATTTCGCCTTTATTGAAATGATAGTACGTGAGAAATGGGGAGAGAGAATGGGGGAGACAGGCAGCTAAGGGTTGGGATGGAAACCGAACCCATGACTCAACCCTCTGTATGATGGGCGCCAGCAGCACTTCACACCTGGTTATTATGTATACATCTAGTCTTATCAGTAAAGGTTGATATTATATTATATTAATTGACAAAATGTAGTGTAACAGACAGCAAATACATCTAAAGTCTGCTTCTATGATTTCTTTGATATTGAGATGTGGTAGCACCACATTATTGTAACATTTGCGCAAACACTGTGCATCAGGGCTGCTGAAGAGCAGACCTATGTGTATGATCTGTTCACACCACAGAAACATTTTCATTCATGGATTAACAAAAATGAAATTGACTCAGAGACAATGGACGAGTCGCTACGTGTCTTTACAGTTGAATGGTAATCGACAACTGCCGATTAACTAAGTCACATGTTAAAACTCTGCATCAACACTAGTGTAGTTGGACAAATTGTTTGCAGCAAGGCCTTAACACATTCACTGATTCTCTGTGTTACATAATGATTCCAATGCACCCAAATACTATTCACAAGTATGTGTTTCAAACATATCTACAAAAACATGTCTTCCTATCCAGTCATAAGACTTTTGTTTCAATATCGTTTTGTTGTTGTTCCCCATTACTGCAGTTCCTTAAAGTCAACCTCCCATGATCTGTCATTAATAATAATATATTCATGGTTTATTAGAATCTCAGAGGACTTTCTTTTACTCGTAACTCATACGTTTTTCACCGTAGTGTTTCCTTACACATCACAGTCATCACCATATTAGTGCTCATGTTAACGTGTAAAGGGACATTTATTTTAAATTCATTAGGAATCAAATTAAAATAAACAAGATATGAATGGAACACAAAGTTTCTACTTGACCTAATGAGACCTCTCTGCCCTGACCTTTGAACCTCATCGTGTTCTTCGTAGAATGATGTAGTGGATTGCAGGGACCAGGCAGCGGGGTCAGGGGATGGTGTCCAATGTCAACACTTGCTGTGATGTAAGGTGGCACACATACTCTGAGGAGACATGTAGGTCAGCCAAGAGGCCTGCGAGAAGACTGGCTGTTGGGGGGGTTAAATTACACCTTTATGAGCACACAAGCTAAAAAGTTCAGTCCACAAGATTGTGTGTTGAGGGTAACTGCCGTCATCTTCATCAGCACCCCCTCTAATAAAACTGTAAATCTTCAAATATACGACAATCAAGAAAAATAACCTAGTATGGCCAAAATCTCACTTTATCTTTCAGTCAAACACGTGCCTGCTTCTAAAATTACATCTTAATCCCAGATATATTTCATGGGTTATTAGTGGACTGACATAATGACTTACTGAAATTACTGGAAAGCAACCGGCAAAACAAACCGCACCCTCCACTCAACATGAACACATACTAAATATAATGTATATGTTTATAAATACACCCATTCTGCAGCAAGAGGGCCACAGGGGGAATAAATGGTGAGAAGTGCCTCCATTATTTTTGTGTTGGCACCGCCAAGGAAAGAATTTGAACAAGCAGACGAGTATTACAATCTGAACAGTTTACTGTCGCAACTTATACATAGCATCCTGCCCCCGGGGTTGAGGTGTTGTTACTGATACCGGCCCAGCTACAGCTTATAAATGGCAAGAGGAGGGCAGCTCTAGGCAGAGACATGAAGGTGGTGCATTATGGTCCAACTCAGCTGGTCCTAAAGTAGCACCGGTGTCCTCGATAAAAAGTCCAGCAGCAGAATTACAGAGAGAGTTATTTTCATACTCTTATGTTATTCCATTTCAGAATCCTCATTGTTTATGTACCCTGCAATACTGAAGTAAATAATATAAACTGAGCTCAAATGGAATCTGAACGCAACCATGGGAAAAGTTACTGAATCGTTAACTAATTGAATTTTTAAATGTTCTTCTTTAGGTGCTATTGCAATTGAAAGGCAAATAGTAGTAAATTCAAATAAAAAAATAAATGAACTATTTTCACTTTAAGATAATAAATTATATATCATCATGTCACATTTCCACCCAAGACCGTTTTATTTATATCTGTATAAATAAATAATATATACATATACAGTGTATACACACAATTATATTCATGAAATATTATCATTAAAAATAAATATAAACTCAAATCTGTGTATTACTTGATCTTATTGTTGTTTCATAATGTTTTTACATGGATTTACAGTAAAGTTATCACGAGAAAAAGTTGTAATAGAGAAATAGTGCTGTGTGGATTTGGGATGCTTCTATTTGAAGTTGAAGGATACAGAATAAACTATATTTAAAATGCACACATGACATATATAAATCAACCACGTGTAACTGAACAGCAGAGCACAGGGATGGCTTCACTTTATTTTTGAGGACGAATAATAATTGGTCTCCAGCTCATTTTAAATGGTGAAATCCCTGAGCTGTCGTCTGTAGAGTGAACGATACGCACTTCGGTTGGATCTTCGCTTTTCCCCCGAGCGGAAGCGGAGTTTGAGAGTCGGAGGTAAACTATCACTTACCCGCTCTGAAGGTCAGACGGTACGAAGGCGAAAGTAGGGTTCAGGAAAAGTGCGTGTCCGCTCCCGTGTGCAGCCCCTGGCACCAGCCGGGCGCAGGGAATCAAACCCTGTCCAGAACCTCAACGGGAAACCCAAACTCGGGAGTTTAGAAGTTTTCTCTGTACGTCCACAAGCCGCTGCCACAGCGAGAGCACCCGCTGGAGGCTCCGGAGCTAATTTGTTTTCGTTTCGACCGTCGAGATGTTGTCACGACCCGGAGCGTCTGCAGTCACCTGTGCCGCCGCCAATGGCAGAGCGCACGCGGGCTTCTGGGAAATGTAGTCTTCGCACATGCTCGTCACGCTGGGGTATTTCAGGGCGATGACGCGACTTCATCCAAAATAGACGAATAGTGACCGAAGGGGACGTTTAACTTTACTGTTTCCCCCAGTCTGCTACCCCGTTTAGTCATTTTACATGTTGTGGCTCCTGGTTTGTTTGTACGTTACCCACCAACTCAGAGTTATTGCTAAAGTTTTCAACTCTCAAAGAATTTGCTTTGGTGTTTGTTGCATAACAAACTCGTAAGAAGGTCAATGATGAAGCAAAAATAAGGAGACAAATAAAGCCTGAAGCCTTGAGTACAAGATCAATAGTTACAAATATATGTATTTTCAATTAAATTAAATATATCAAAGAAATAGAAGTGAAAATAATTTGGAAGTATGTACAATATAAGCAAATTAGCAATATATTATAAATGAGTTCATTTCAAATTTGGATTCGTTGTAATTAAGTTTATTTAGTAGTAGGATTTTGCTCTACTTATGTATATCTTTAATTTCTCTTATCTGTTTAACTCATATTAGTTTTGCAAAGCTGGTTTAATATCAACCTTGTTTTCATGTCTGTCCTTGCTGGTGTGTGTGTGTTGTTTGTTTGCTTTAATGAACCGTAATGTCTTGCTTTGCTTCATTCACTGCCAACGATTGTCATCTGCCTATATATCTCTATATTAGGGTTAATAACTTAATTGATACTATCGTCATCATGATAACTATTTTAAATATGTAACCTTTTAATGATTTTAGGCTGTCAACTTTACACCTAGTCAGGGACCATAGAGGAAAATTACCCTCTTGGTTATCTATGGGGACATTACATAGTATTGTTATGTACTGTCCCTGACAAATGAAATTAATATTATAATTTGTTTTAAGTGTAATACAATGCAATCAGTAGTCCTGCAACAAGTATTTATTTTATATCACCTATATTTCCCTCTTTACTCAGTGAGTCCATGTACTGTTGTTAATCCTTACATTCCCAAATTCACATGTCTGCCTGTTTTATATTGAATTGATTTCCATGGCTTTGAAGATCAGAGGCAATAATATGCAGTGGAATGTTATGAAGCACGTTTACCCTGTTACTGTACTTAGATGCATATTCGTGTACTTTACTTACATAGATTTATTTTAGGGTACTTTTCTCTTTAACCCACTACATATTTCAGCAAACCTTGGTACTTTCCTCTCCACTACATTTTTGCATTACAACTTAAGTAGAAAAATTACTGTGGTACTTTAACTTAACATTTTGTCTATTAATTTGTACTACTACTAAACCACTAATATGTTTTATGCTGTCTGAATTTCAAGCTGTTCATGCTCATGTTTTCAGTGTTCTCAAGGTTTACCAACGTCTGTGGTTGTGACCAGTGATGACTGGTGGTGTTAGGCATAGGTAGTACCCAGTATGACCACTAGTAGGAAGCAAAATAAATCACTCGTATATTGTACGTCAACATTGCATGACAGAAGAGCAGAGGCATTCTTCAAGGGCAGTTTCACTTTATTTCAGTGCAATAAGTTTATTTTAATCAGGGGAACTCTCACCTGATAAGACTATTTGTATGCCTAGAGGTGTAATCTAACAATATTTGTATATGTGCAAAACAAATCAATTTTAAATGATGGGTGGACAATGTCAATAGTAGCTCGTTCTCATCATACCAATTGATTGGTATCAAGCATGTGATTGGTATAAATCTACTTACATTCAATATGCACAAGACAAACTACTTTGAACCTTTGAGCCATTCAGAGTTGAGACTGAGTGTCCAGAGGTGGATGGCAGTGAGGGACGTGGGCCACACGATCAGCGAGAAAACAGTCAAGATATTTCAGCCATGAAACATTTAAAAGAAACACTGCCAAAATCAGCAGGTGAGTTGGTTACATCTAGTAAATCATCTCTTTGTCCCTTTCAGTGTAGAGCAGTGTCTTTAATATTCACATAAAACTAAGAGAGGCTGCCTAGATTTAAATATACCCTGAATAGAAAACATGGTTTTCAGCAATATGTTGGGGTATTATTATCAAAACTCAAATCAACGCAATAATCTAGATATTTCAGAGTAACTTTCAAGTGAGCATAAAACAAACTATAAGAGGTAAGTACAAATATAGCACCTTATTCACCCATGAGCTTTAGAAACACTTCTACAAAATTTGTCACACATGTAGATTCAACTTACAACCATGTTGTCTGCTAGGAGAATGGGGGACTGGTCTAGTAGTACCAAATAATTGTTCCTGTCTGCCATGTGTGTGTGATGCATCTATGAACTAATGCTGTAATATTGTAAAACATTATGCAAACCATGCAAAGTAATTTCAAGTTTAATATCTCCCAGAACCATCTGTAGAGTTCCAATGAATCAGTTTCACTGCGACTTTGAAATGTGCCTTACTCAACAATCAAATCTGTTTTTTCATGTATCAACAGATACTAAGACAATTTAGATAAATGATTTCCTGGTTATGACATTGATTTATTTTCCATAACACCCAGCCCTATTACTCCATGATTACACAAAGACTTTGGAAGAGAAGACGGGTTGCTGATGTGTGTCTCATGGCCACACTCGAAGGAAGTATTTGCATCCCAACTGAGGCCAGTCCCTGTTGGACTTAACATCTAACGATGACAAGTAAACGTGAATGGGCAATAACCTTTTCAAGATTTGAGTTTTGCAGAATCATCCATTAGAATTTCTTCATTTTGGTGAGAGGGATGAAATTAACAGTGGAACTCTTAGAGTAACCGAGGAGGGAATAATGCTGCAGAAGGAACTGAGAGAGCAGATATCCTATATGGAGGATATGTAGGGGTACTGTGGATGCCACCAGTCCATTAGCCTCACACTGTGGACAGGATCCAACACCACCTGGGTCCCGCAGTGATCAACCCTCTTCTTCCCACGGTGGAGTGGCGAGTCCTGGAACATCAGACGGACACGATGGTGCCGCATGTCTGTGCTGACGTTGATTGTGAACTATGAGCGATACAGAGACAGAAAAGTGTGGATTAGAAGAGGAAATGATGTACATAAATTCATCTTCTCATTAGTCTATGATCAAGCGGTGAAGATAATGTAAGCTGAAGCAAAAAGATAATAAATACACATGAATTAGCATATTTTCAACAAACATACTGCCCGGAGGTTTGTTTACATGAATCAACACTTCAGTTCAGTTTTCAGATTTCTGGTGCTGCCATAACCTCGTACAGACTGTTAAACAGTAGCTCATATAAAAACAACTTCCTCTCACCCCAACTAGAGTTTACATCTACAACATGCCCTTGTGCTCTCAATAGTGAACTCCTCGCTGATCTCTGGCCATACTTTATCACCTTTCAAGCACTTCTCAAAAATATGTCAGAGACCTCTGAACCCCAAGCAACTTTTACCAAATCAAACCTTCTTTTCATTAGTGAAAACTGATGTAAGGCAGATACAGATCTGACAATTCAACATTACTGACAATCTGAGGAATATTTAGATATTTGAAGTCATTCATTTTTAATTAAATGGTTTGTACATTATCATACATTGTGGAAAGATCTGTCTAATCATTAGATTTACACAACTGTGATATTTCTGAGGAGAGAGCAGAGCTGGAGGTTATATCATGAAATAAATCGAAATGAACCCTCTGGTTGGTTGTGTATAACAACATTATGTTTTTTCATTCATAACTGTCTTATACAAGTATTCTTTTAATTTAAAATCTTAACCGTCAACATAAATCTCATCAACACTTGCTAATGGACAAACAATAAATACTAACCAAGGTCAGGGTCATGCCCATGACCACAGGGGTGAAGATGAAGTTGAGAGTTGTGACCTGAAGCACATAGCAGTCAGTGTCCGGGTTTGTGTGGACATGTTCGTATTGTCTGGGCAAGCTCAAGGACTTGGCACAACCATTTTTACTTTGTGCCCGCTGCAATGGAGACAAACAGAGAAATACACAAATCATAAACATGATGACAACAGGAGTCACAGTAGGCCATTACCAACTTGTTATGAAGATAATAAATGTAGAAATGTAATTGGTTTTGAGGAAGCCCTTTACCTGCTTTAAAAACTTGAAGTTGAACTCCCACAATACATCTGGTCGAGTCCCTGACATCCTTTTGACCCAGAAGAGCAAACACTGCAACAACAAAAATCAAGCATTCAAAGCGGCTGCTTCCATAGTGAAATCAGTATTTTGACTCAGTGTTTCACATCTGGTTTTAAATAGACCTAATTAAAATTGAGTTTTGCTTTCCAGTCATGAGGACATTCAGATGAAAAAGACAAAGACTTTCATCACAGGCTAATCCTATTTAAAATACATCAGATCAGGGAATGGAAATTAAATAAAAACAAAACTATAGTTCTGCATTCCTTACTAAGCACAACGACTGCAGTCACACATCTGTTCATTTACCCTGGAGTTGAGCAAAGTTGTCGGCGTGGATTCGGGCAGGGCAGGAATTTTCGAGACACGCAAGCTGAATGGCTCGTACAAATGGAAAAGGGAGCGAATGACGCGGGCCCTTAGACGATTCAATATATCAATGGAGTAAGGCTGGAGACGAAGCGGCAGATCAACATCAATCCTATAGTGTCTTTGAGAAAGAGAGATTGAAATGACAGGGAAAGATAAATTTGCTTCATCACTTTGCTAATTTATCAGGACAGATTCAAGATATTTTATTGAGCATTGAGAGTATTATGAGCATTTGAATGAATAAGCTAATTAGTTTTGCACTGAATGGCTCAATAAAGATCAATTAAAGATTGCCTTTAATTCATTCTTTGGTAAATACAAATGTAAAGTAGGTTTGCTCATTCAATCAGTTAAACCACCTCACCTTCTATAAAGCCTTGTCCAAAAAGCTGCAGTGCAAGTGACTGTCCAGGCATTTCTACAGATAAGCGCAAATTTGCACACATCCTCAGGCCGAATATAGGCGGAGAGCATTAGCCAAATATCCATTGGATATTCTCCCCCATCGCTGCTCTCACTGCTCTCTGAGAAGACAACATGCAAACACCACTGTAACCAAGAAATCTCAAGTAATGCATATATATCTATATTTCACAAAGAAAACAAAAACAATACCCTTTCTTCTCTTGTTTTTCTTCTTGTGGGCCACCTTTGTTTCATGTTCTCCATCTTCTTCAGGGTCCAGGTCTTCACTGCCGTCCGAAGCGTCTGTGTTGACACTCACAGCCGACGACAGGACTTCCTCTACAGCCCCCTGAGACGCCTCCAGGCCACAGAGGGATTTCACTGGATAAAAACAGCATAATGGTAAGTAAAGCACAAGGGTCACCTCTATCAGACAAGGTCAAACTGCACTAGCGCTGGGCTATGAAACAATGTCAATAATAACCAAAGTACAATTTTTGTCAATAGCAACATAAGACAGCTTCAATAAATGTCGATATATGTTTGTATAATCACAGTGAAGAGGTGTAACACAAAATTGACCTCAGATCTGTAGGAGGTTTTGCTGTTATCGAGTGTTTGTCATTCTCTGCACATGAGGAAGTGTTTAAAACCACAACATTCGCTCAGGAGCAAATATCTGTTTTTAAACTTACAATGAACAGTACCGTGATCACTGTCGATATCGTCTAATTCGAAGGTTTTAATCTTAATATAATTTGTGTCCATATGATCCAACCCTACACTGACCACTATCACAGCTTTACCTTCTTTAGCAACTGCATTCACGACAGCCTTCTTCACCCTCCCCGACTTCACAACAGCTGGGTCGGCATCAGCATAATCAGCTACCGTCACTGGGGGGGAAAAAGCACCATATTTTCTATTAAATATAGTTTATGAGTATATTTATCTTTAGCACAAATCAGCAAAGCCTGCAATAACCATAATAGAGGTAGCTAGCTAGCTGGCTAACGTAAACGTAACCTGCCTGATTCCGAACAGACGTCCCCAGTCTTAAATTTCAGCCGTTTTCGGTTCCCTTTCTTGGGCATGTCGACACCAATGATCTGCGAACGCTTAGCGGGGCTGTGAGTCCTGCCATGCCTCTATGGCAAGCCGACGTACAGAGAAAGAAAGAAAAATTAAAGATAAATTGAAAAGTGTTCCGCCAGGATCTTCAGCCATCATGGAATGACGTGATGTCGCGAGTATCGCGAGAGTATCGTTGTTTTTCCCTCCCACCCGTTGCTTTACTGCCACCTGTTGGTTGACTTGAGCATTGCAAGAATCTCTCGTTCAAGGGTGAAGGAAAGTGGATCTACCACATTATTTTTATCAGCCACATAAGATTGTTGTTGGAATATCTGCGCTTTTATTCATTCCCTTGGAAGGATGATGTATATTTATGTTTTACTAGTAGGTTCGGAGGATAAATTTGTCAACCCTGCTTTTCTACCACTACTTTGCATTATACTTCCTAAACTCGTAAGGTATGCAGAGCTAACCTGTGTGTGAGGGGATGTGAAGCTGTTTGTATTGTTTTAATTACTAAATATGTCACATTAACTGACACATGGGGCTTCAGCTATGCTAGATGACTAAGAGGTAAATAACCTGTCAGCAAACACAGATTGATAAATCAGGCATCCACTGAAGGATTCGTAGAAAGCAGTTAATCATAGTATTCCTGAAGAGCCTGCTGTCCATCTGACTTCAGTGAAGGGCCAATCTTTCACTCTGCCACTCATAAGGGTGCTAATACAGGCGTTTAAAACTGCCCCATACATCATCCATAATAACCATCTGTCAGAAGAGGACGACACGGACAGAAATCATTACCTCTGACAATGTTATCAGCCCAGGTAATCATAATGTTAAAAGGTCCGGTGTTCAGCATTTCCCAGCCGTGCTGCAGGCCATCTCAGACTCGCTGTTGACAACATTGTTGTCAAGACCTTGAAACACAGAGGGATGGAGTCACGTCTCCAAGGGCAAGGGAAATACGTTTTTTGGGAGAAATCTCTGACCAAAAAAAACAAAGGAGCTACTTCGACCTCCTTGACGATTACATTATCAAACTTAGATTGCCTCATTTCCTCCAACTTAAGAGATGTGTCAAAGGAGATGTCAGGAGAAATTAACCCATTAAACCCTCTGAAGTCTGCATCTATGTTGTCAAATATCATATGACCACTATGGCCGTGTCCTTTGCGTAACACAGAGTATTGATTTAACCTTGTGAAACTTTTCTCCTTATGACAAGATAGTCCATAATCAGGCATCAAGAACAATATATATTCTCATTGTTACTATTTCAACCTTCAACTGCCCAAATGCATCTGCAATTAAAATTGGAGTATATCTCACTTGCCAGAAGACCCAAGGGATATTCCCACAGCCCTCTGGACTTTTCTGACTCAGAAATGCTGGACAGATTTGGGAACTGCTAGTTTGGTGTTTCAATAAAAAACACACATCAATTCATGTCAATGCACATGTCAGAAGAGGTCAGAGGGGATAGCTCTTGGGACAAATTTGTCTTTAGGATTTCTGGCATCAGATTTTCAGCTGTGACAAAACCTTTTGTTCAGGTTTAGGAAACATGGGTTTTAAAATCCCTTTGACATTATTCTTGTGGAAAGACTTCCTGCCAGAAAAGCTTAACGACAAACTATTTACAACACTGCTGCAGTCAATCTATTCCAACCACTAGGTGGCAATAAATAACCATTTGTTGCTACCAGTCGAATTTTGATTCAATAAAGACTTTCATAATTTCATAATTGTGCACTGATTATGTACACATCTGGATTAATTTGTACCCGAAATCACAAATGAAAACTACATTGATAGAAGGAGTCAGATTGTTTAATTGAATATATAAATTGAGAAACTGAATGAAAAAATTACTGACAATTTATATCTTACTTTACTTAATTTTCCAAAATTAGCAGCCAAACATCTGCTGAACATCATTTATAAATTATCTATAGGTTAATATGATTATGGTCAACTGTTTTTTAACCCTAACCCTAACCCTAACCCTAACCCTGTTTTTTCGACTGCAATCCAGTTTCCATTTCCATGTGGATTTTTCTTTAAGTAGCAGTTCAGCTATGTAAAACATCAGTCCTGAGTTAAGGAGAATGTGGGTCTTTCTGTCAAAATCAGGCCTATCTTTAATGTGTCAAAGAAACTGCAGTGACTCACCAAATTATACATTCTCTCTATGATTCATAACCCTAACATTACGATTATGAATAAGAATGAAAAGGAGGGAAACATTTTCTTATTACTAATATTTATAATCTTAAAGTTCATGTCCATCCTGCAGGGTGCGCTGCACACTCAAAGTACACGACCATTATGGCTCTGGAGCTGCCAGGAGATGAAGGTGTCTAGTGGTGCTGATGAGAATGGTTCATTAGTAGCCTACTACTGCCAGTGAGGGTTAAATCTGTGCTATCTATAAGTCTATGATCAATATACGGTTGACAT
The DNA here is from genome assembly GCF_947347685.1 of Pleuronectes platessa. Lineage (NCBI taxonomy): Eukaryota > Metazoa > Chordata > Actinopteri > Pleuronectiformes > Pleuronectidae > Pleuronectes > Pleuronectes platessa. The sequence goes on from NC_070627.1 coordinate 17,790,893, forward strand.
CAATGGACCATCCAGCTGATTCCTCTCTTTTACATGTGCATGTGGTGCAAAAACGCTTAGAGGCTGACGGTGGGGAGTTGGTCCCTTTGGAGAGCTGGAGTGACAACTGAAGATTCCTGTGTGTTTGTGTGTGTGTGTGTGTGTGTGTGTGTGTGTGTGTGTGTGTGTGTGTGTGTGTGTGTGTGTGTGTTTGTGTGTGTTTGTGTGTGTGTGTGTGTCTGTGTGTGTGTGTGTGTGTGTGTGTGTGTGTGTGTGTGTGTATGTGTGTGTGTGTGTGTGTGTGTGTGTGTGTGTGTGTGTGTGTGTGTGTGTGTGTGTGTGTGTGTGAAGACCTGTACTACTATCTTTGTGAGGACCATTTTAGACCCTAGAGGGTTGAGACTTGGTTTTAGGATTAGGGTTAGAATTAGGTTTAGGTTAGGGTAAGGCTTTTCGTTTGAGTGGTCAATGTAAGGGTAAGGGGGCTAGGGAATGTATATGTCAATGAGTGTCCTCACTTAAATATAAGTACAAACATATGTGTGTCCACAACGAATGGAAGTCAATGCAAAGTCCTAATCGGGATAGTTGTGCAAAACTGTGTGTGTTTGCGCACTTCTCTCTTTGTAAGGACCCGTTTAAATTGCAAACCTTATGGAATCAGGACATTGGTTCAGTCATCGAAATCTGTGATGGATAAGGTTGGGGTATATGTCATGTCCACGAGTGTCCTCACAAAGATGGATGTGCAGGCATGGTGTGTGTATGTGTTTGACAGAGTGACTGCGTGTGTGGGAGGAGGAGTGAGCGTCGGTGGCCGTGTGTGTCTGTGTTTGTGTATGTGTGCGTGCGTGCGTGCGTGCGTGTGTGTGTGCGTGTGTGTGAGCGTGTGTGTGTGTGTGTGTGTGGAGAGAGATGGGAGCGGAGAAGGCGGATGCAGATAACACTGGCTCTCTCTCGCCGTCCCCACCGCTAAAGGACGCAGATTGAACGTCTCCTCTCGGATGTTGCCTGCTATGATCTCCGTCACGCTCGCGGGCACCACCCCTCCAAACCACACACCCGTCTATCTCTGAGCTGTCAATCACACCATCACGCCGGGATTTCTACATGTGCGTGCATGGCGCGCCGGGCAGGGCGGATCTGCTCACCGGGTGAAGACACGCCGGTTAATATGGATGAGAGGTCGATCTCCATCTCGTCTTTTCAACCACTCTGATTAGGTAAGGCGATGGAAAGGTGGAGGATGCGCGCTCGGTGCACGATGGGGATTTAATGCAACGGGAATAAGGCGCGTATGTGTTGCACAGGCTGGTGCGTCGCCACGGGGCGTTAAAGGGCCTCTTATCAGTTCTTGTGAGTCCGATTATCACGCTGTGTAACCCGGCTCATGTACCTTCTTAATCCCGACAGCGACACTGTCCTATAGCGTTGCCCGGACCGCAGAGCCGGGAAGATGATGTGCGAGGTGATGCCGACCATCAGCGAGGGAGATTCGGGCGGTCCGCCGAGGGCCACCGGCGGCGTGCCGAACGGCTCGGACCAGGAGGCCAACTTCGAGCAGCTGATGGTCAACATGCTGGACGAGAGGGACAAGCTGCTGGAGTCCCTCAGGGAGACTCAGGAGACCCTCATCCAGTCCCAGACCAAGCTGCAGGGGGCGCTGCACGAGAGGGACGTGCTCCAGCGGCAGATCAACGCCTCGCTACCTCAGGTGAGTAGCAGCCGGGCCTCTGAAGGGTCGGGCTGTGGGGGCTAGATGGATGTGGTGATGTTAGTCGTTTGGTATGATATGACATTGAAGCGGACAAGTATGTGAGAAGATAACATGAAGATGTTATCCTGGAAGAATAACTCAGGGATGGATCATGAACCAGGTAGCGCAGGCTGGAGGATCACAGATCCAGCAGCCCTGACAGCTCCAGTCCTGACATGTTTTGTCTCTTGGTTTGTGTTGATTTGCTTGTATTGGGAATATGCACCACAAAAGCAGAATAAATGCCATGGTAAGGGCCTGATGGTGTGTCCTGCTTTTTCACACTTAATCTTAAGGCTCTATCTTTAAAGGGACTGTGTCATAATCAAACTAGAATGGCCCTCAGTCGAGCGCATACCTCCGCCAAGGCCCAACTGTCATCTCAGATTCAATGAAGCTGCACCAAATTGGACACACTCATGAATATCAGTTCCCTTAATGTTACTGTTATTTCCATTAAGATGACCTACAGTTTTCCCTGGGAGAATGGCAAAGATGTTGAAAAATGTCAACTAAAGTAAAAAGAAAATACTGGATTTGCTCCCTGAGACGCATGGAAAGCATTGGGAAACTCAGATCAGTTGTTTTTGTGTAACAAATAAACAAACAAACGGACAGGGATGTGACCATAACCTCCTCGTCTGAGGTAATTATACGATTGCTTTATTGCTTTGTCATGTGTTGCATATTCGTAGATTGCTCCAGCGGCAGGTGATATTTAGATTGAACTGGGGTGCAGAAATGTTTCTGCTCTTGGCCCAACCAGCAGGCCAGTCCTGCCATGGTGCTTCTACTTTAATTTCTATCAGTACCAGTGGTTAACGATAGCCACAAATCTAGAAACACTAACTGGAGTTAGGCGTGAAAATGTTGTCTAATTTATGAAGGGGGTGGTAGAGCTCTGATTTTCTGATTATCCGTCTTTGCTGGGAAACCCCTCTCACACTGCTGCATGTCCCAGGGTATCACCACGAGAATAACTGTGAAGATGATGGGGATGTGCAGATGTGTAGCACTTCAAAAGCTCGCGGTAAGTGGCAGCATGCCAGGAGGATCTAAATGTCTAGTAGGTAGATTGGTAATGTAGTAGGTGGAAATGTGGAGGGAGGGTTTATATACTCACAAGAAGAGTGTTTACTCTGACTAGAGGTCTGGGCCAGATGTTGAGAGCAGTGCCACAGACGAGGGCAGAGCACACCTGTCATTATCTGGATTGAAACCACCTCACCTCTGTTTGTGTTGGCCTTGCTGTCAGTGGTAATGCTAAGAATAGGAGCTGTGATGTCATACGTTTTTACACTATGTGTGTTTGTGTGTGTGTGTGTGTGTGTGTGTGTGTGTGTGTGTGTGTGTGTGTGTGTGTGCGTGTGTGTGTGTTTGTGTGTGATGTAGCTGAATAAGGGCTGATGCAGTCACCGAGCATGACGACAATGAAGCCTCAGCACATAAAGCTACGTTACCCTCTGACCCCTCGGTCTAAATTCGTGGCATGATGTCACTGTATGGTGTGTGTGTGTGTGTTGTGTGTGTGAGCGAGAACCATGCTGACTCTGACAGCGTCACTGCAGCCTCTTGTGAAAGAAACATGGCTGCTTGCTAGTGTACATGGCCCCGGGCTGCTTGCTTCCACACAAGTCTGTGTGTATGTGTGTGTGTGTGTGTCTGTGTTTGTGTGTTAGGAACAGAGAGTGGGAAGAGGCTGTCATGCCTCTTTTCTAATCCTGCTTGGTTCAGCGTAATGTTTTATTCTTGCAATAATAAAAGTATTAGTTATACAGATATAGACCTCAGGGGGCATTATGCAGATATCATGACTGGCGTGCATAAGCTGACTCCTGCTCTCTCTTTCGGTCCGAAAACTGTCCACACACACACACACTCACACACAGCGGTGGTCATTTCCACACTGGCCACAGAGCCTAGAGATGATGCAACGGACAGTGGGTGAAGCAAGACGGAGAAATTAGAAAATCTCCGTTGGGATTGACTTCTGCTCAGTTTTGCTGCGCTCACTTGAAGAGTGAGATTAGTCTGACCCTGATTCATCAAGGGAAATTGAAGAGTGCATCTTGTAATGATGAAGGGGGAGTGTGGACAAAATTTACATACTGTATCTGATCTCTCAAGTTTGGGTGTGATGAATATATTAGGGCCGTGTTGGAGCAGTCGGTGATGCTGCTGACCTCACTATCCTATATGTGTCACTGGTAATTAGTCGGATTCGCAGCTTCACTCCTGACCATGGCTGGTGTGTTTATGCCCTTAACTACAATAAAGTATTACAGCTGCCTGTTTGCTACTGCTGCCTCCTCTGTGATGCCCCCCAGTCAGTCATGTCTACATGTGTGTGCTATATGTGAGATGTGTTCATTTCTCTCTGCTCCTGAGGTGTAAACTGATGTATGAGTGTTGGCACAGCAGGAGGGCCTTCTTTGCTCAAATGCAAGAATTCCTCGCTTTCTCTTCTCCCAAAATTTTTTCATCTTCAGCTATTGGGTGTGTGCATGTGTGTGTTTTGTGTTTTTGTAATGCCTTCTGTAGGTTTGCTGACTCCATGGGACTGGTCTGACCCAAAACTGTCAGATCATAGTCTCACATACATACACACATGCACACACGCACACACACCCACACAAGACACACATGCACAAGCTATGTGAGCAAAATTCAATACACTTTGGTGTCTTCATTGTTAAAAAAGCCATAACATCACAATGACACTGATGCCGAGGTGACTGTACCTTGTAATCAGTGTTCAAATCTGGGTTTGCCTCAGCATCATAAAAAAGTCAAATGTTGCCACACACACAGACACACGTATGCACATACAAACACGCTCACAAAGAAACACATACACAAAGACAGCGATGGATATGTTCATTAGCAACAGAGAATAGAGTTTCAGATTAACATGTCAGCCCATTACGGTGCATAAAGCATCTAATACTGCCCTCAGAGATGGGCTTGCCCATAGACAAATTAGGTTTTAAACACACACAGAGACCTACATACGAATGCTTGCACCCACACGCCTGTTCCTCCTGTGTGAGAAAAACAGTTCTGACAGTGTCAAAGAGAATGTGTTGGAAAACAAGCATTTGTGCACATTTGTGCAACTCAGACAGAGAGCAGGCAGTGGGTGAACACCGTGTTACCAAATCAAGCACTTCACTAAATCTCTCTATATAAACGTTTGTCAATAAGAAAATACAAACGTTAACATGGTTACAAATAATGTACACAAGAGAAGATAAGCTTGTGTAATCAGATGCTAGCAACTTATTCCTGAAGCTTTAAACCAAAATACTTCCTCTCAACAAATTTATTTTAATACAATGTCCCAGGAAGTAATGGTGTGGCTTTGCCCTATTAATTTTAGCTGCAGAGTGTTAAACATACACAAGGTAATTCCATATAGATGATTGGATATTATTATTGTCTCTGTAGTACACAATTACAGGACATTTATACTGGAGCATTACCAGAACATGCAAGTGTATGTATCCAATTATAATGTAATGAATCCAGAGAGGGCTTGATATCCTTCCCACGTGGGGTAATAAAGCCTCTATGTATTCATTTTAAATGTTTGATTTTGATGTTGGGGTTATCTTTTAGATAAGATGGGAATGGCTTTTCGCGTCCAGTACAGACACTGGTTTGCAGGAAGGATCTAATAAGTTTGAATAAATGTGTGAAACTGATCCATTTATAACATCTCTATATATTTTATATTACTACTTTATTGTATTATTTAGAATCGCACACTGTTGGATATTCACTTTTTGTAAAGGGGTGTTAAGTTTTGTACATCCCATAGATGCAGAATCATAGTTTTGGGAAATAAACATGTGCAGTTTCTTACAAGAGATATAGGACAGGATCCGTGCTCTGTCAAACATCTGTTTGCATTTCTGTTAGGTTCAGATTAAACAAAAAAGAGGCAATGCACTAATGAGGTGCTAGTGGGTTAGTGAGATAGTATAGATAGTTGTAAGTACTGAACTTTAGACAGAGCCAGGGAAGCTGTTTTCTGCTTATCTTCATAAATTAAGCTACAGGGTTACACCTATTGATTCACACTAAATTCACATATTAACCAGAGAAGTTACCCAACTATAGGTCAATAAATTTCCATTCGAAGGGTGGGGGGGGGGGGGGGGGGTATATTATTTTTTGCGAGAGGTTTGTGCCTTTGTGGAGTGATGTGAGTTTGATGGTGAGTTTGATGGCGTGTAAGTCAGTGTTGTGATGCTTGGACACCTGTTCCTGGCTGACACACCACTGACTATTTTTGCCAGGATTTAAATACACAGAGAGAAACACACACATACACAGACACACACACAACACACACACACACACACACACACACACACACACACACACACACATCCCTGCCCTTTCAAAACAACAACTGCCTCTTGCTCTAAATTCTAACCCCTCTGTCCTCACTGCTTCACAACTACGTGCACACAACCTTTTGTATTTGTGTTGTTTATTTTATCACACACACATGTACACTTTAACTTCTCCTAGCTGTGATTGTTGATTACCCTTGTACAGACACAACTTCAGGCACTGAGTAAATGAAAAAGCACGTGCCTCTGTGTTTATGTGTATGAGCCCCTCTCTCTCTCTCTCTCTCTCTCTCTCTCTCTCGGACATTACTATTTCCAGGTCTGTGTTTGCACTTCACAAATAACACATTTGTTTTTCTATTTGTTTCTTTCCTGTTTGATGTTCATTTTTTATTTCTTCTTAGTTTCTTTTCCTATCACTAGATTTCTTGTTCTCTGTCTGTCTTGACACTCCTTCTCTTTATCAGACTTATCAATTACTCAATTGTCCCCTCCCGGTTGTCCTTCTGATAGTTATGTTCTCCTCCTCCTCAAGTAGTGTAACAAAGCTGGCAAGAATCATCTTTACTTATCTTAGTTTTACGCTATATTTTATTTAAGTCCAGGTTTAATGGCTGCTTGTGTTTCTGCAACAATACAGAGCAACTGCACACCAGCGTACATCTTCTTCTTGCTGACATACAGGGGTTTACCTTCTCAGCTTACTGCAGTGATGCATACGTGTACCACAGGGTGCTGGGTGTTGTCAGAGAACTGCTTACCCTCAGCTTTATATTCTATATCATATTGGTACTAGTACGAAAACTTTTCAAATGATATTTTTACAACTTAATATGTATCATATATCGCCCCTTGCACAATGTCAGATGGAATAGGTTTCAGCCTCCCTGTGGTATAGATAATGGATGGATGGATGGATGATGGCTGGATGATGGATGATGGATGGATGTTCTCTGCAGTTTATTTGCATCATGAAGATAGAGATGTAAAAGATTTGGAGTTAGAATAAAAAATCTTATTTTAAGCCCAATGTAGGACAAATAATCTGACCTTCAGACTTAATCAACACCAGTTTTGTAATGAATAAATGGACTTCATAACCCCGTCCTATAGTAATGGCTGCGTGGGCTAACAGAGAGTGGGATGTTCACAATATACCAAGGCCAACAGAAGGGAGTCTTGCAGGCTTGGTACTCAGCCATTATAGTAACTGTACCAGAGGTGTGTTAGGCCTGCAGGTATTATGTGAGGGGGAATGAGTGTCAAAGTAAATGTACTTTACTCAGCAGAGGAATGAAGAGGAGCTCCAAGGTTCCCCTGTGCAGTGCTCAGAGGTGGCCTGAGGAAATCATGACACACACATTCACCAAGGCACCAACAGACTTACTCGCATATGCACACATCTACAAACAAATAACACGCACACATGCACACTGCCTGTGTGTTCTTAAATGTCATGCGCTGTCTTCGTGTCGTCCTCAGCCTGTGTGTCGGTATGTGCGAGCATGCCCACAGCCAGTGTTGCTTATGCATGGATGGCTGGGGCAGCTTTGTGCACCATGATAGGATAATATTGAGGAGGGCGAGCAAAGTCAGGAGGAGGATTTCCACATCTCATTGGTCTGCTGCTACTGAGGCCTAAATCTTATGGTATTTGTTACGTAAGCACCAAACACAGGAATTTGGGTTGATGTTGAGGAAAGTGGAGCAGCTGAATGTCACCAAGAAACCCTGTGAGAGAGAGAATAGAGAGGGTGAGAGGGCAGGAGTCTGGGGCGATGTTATGGACTTGATAACCCAAAATTGATGTAATGTTTATGATCTTACCCGTACATTAACGACGTTGACATTTTCTTTTTTCTCAAGCACCTCCTATCGTTTATTAGTATATTTTGGGGCAGGTAAAGTTTTTATTTAAGAATGTGAAGACGATGGGAAACAACCTGGGCAAAGAGAGGGGTAAAAAGATGCATCATGGTTGGCACCTTGACCCTAACACCAAAGAGGCACCCCGACCTTGACTTAAACATAATGATTTCCACTAAACATATCCATCCACAACTCATCCATCTTATAAGCGAAGCCAATATAATTATTTCAGCACTTTGGACTTAAGCAGAAACATGCAATATCGAATGAGAACGAGCTGACAGGGAAGCGTCACTAATTGGATGTTATGTACACAATTGACAGCAATCTTCATACAAGCACAGAGCACAGTAATATTACTGTAATATAGAAGGGCATCCCCATGGCAGTGGAAGGTCAGAGAATGATAACTGCATTTCAAATTATCACAGGTTTCTCTCTCCCCTGCACCTATAAAGAAACACAATAATGTTAGCATGTTGCAGCAGCTTGCACTAGCCTCATATGAGACAAAAACATTTTATTTCCAACTCACCTCCTGCTTATGCTGCCAAATGTCTTCTCAGCCATGACCTCATTTTCCCTTGTATGTGGTTTTTCACAAAAAATCCCAATGCACAAGTGCAACCAGCGGATGACTAATCACCACAAACACATTCTGCATGTGAATATGCAGAGACCGTAGGAGAGGGACAAGATTTAGGGGCTTCAAGCCTTCATGTTTTAATTTTAGTTTGACTAGTCACGTTGGAGCAGGCTTTGGTTGCCCACAGGTAAACACTCCGAGTGGAGAGCAAGAGAGATGGAACGCAATGACTAAAATAGCTTGGCGACCGGCTTTCTCATTTATCTGCCTTCATATGGCAGAAAGCTGTTAATAGAGGTTACCTAAAATGTCATCTGGACCAAAACCCCTTCAGAAAGAAGTTTGATTATGTGGGTTTCTGGGGGAACCCTAACCCTGAATCAGCACAAATCAAAAACGTTTAGTGTGAGGTCTTACACGGAATTGTCTGGTGTGTGTGATTGGAATAAGAAAATTCAATTGGTTTCCCACATTTGTAAAAATAATAAAAAAATCAATTTTGAAAATACTCTAATGTGCATCAAGCCTTAGTTGAAAAAAACAACAACTTTATAATTAGGGCATAAACCACAAAAATATAAGCCGCATTCTATAAAAAATGTATTTGACCTCAGATCTTTAACTAATATTTTATGGCAGAGAAGGAGACAAACTTAACTGACCCCAGAATAAGTGAAGTGAGTCTAATCAACAGCATATACCCCTCAGCCGAGGACTGACATCACATCTCTCTTACTCTCTCTCTCTTTCTATCTCTCTCTCCCTCTCTCTCTGTCTCATCCTCTGTTCCTCTCCTGATGTAACAACTTTACATCATCTGTCAGCAGCAGTTCACTCCACAGGCCTCCTTCTGCTTCACGAGTTCACGTTCATGTCCTCCTCGTGTCCACCAGTCTTGATTCAAGCACACCCAAAAGCTTTAATCAGGTCAAACTGGCCCCTGGCAAGCGCCATGTGCACAGCTTTCGGGCCCCTGAACACTAATAGACTATCAGTGTGCAAAGCTAGCTCCCCCACGCTGCCCTGCCACACCACGGCTTCAGCACTCTGTCTCTCAGTAGCATCCATCTTTGGCTCCCCCCTTCCCTCTGCCAGTACCATCTGGCTCTCAGCACCAGGCACATTTAGCTCAGCCGGGCGCCAATTTGTCCCCCTGGCTGCTGGGAGAGGAGGAGAGCGAGGGAAGTAAGAGAAGGACAGAGAGACATATTTGACTTCTAATGTGTTTGTGTGTATATACTGTATGTGTTAGCCAAGAATAGGTAAGGAAAGGAAGGAGAAAAAAAAAGCAGACCTGACTGTCCCCAACAGTGAGGGACATGCTCTCATAATGGAGAATGCATGTGTGTATGTCTGTGGGTGCGTGTGTGTGTGTGGGTGTGTGTGTGTGTGTGTGTGTGTTTGTGTGCTGATTGGAGATGCATTTGCTCAACCAGAGGGGAGGGCGAGTATAATGAAGGAGGGAGGCACGGAAGGACAGAGTGAGAAAGAGGAGGAGGAGGAATTGAAACAGGGGGACATGAGATTAAGTTTTCCAGCCAGCAGTTTAGCCCTTGGCCCTACCATGTCTGACATCTACACTATCGAAACTCTGTCAGTTCGCTTTCCCTTGTGAAAATCCCCCAGAATAGAAAATGAGACATTGGTGGGCAAGGAGGGGCTATAAGTGTGACAGAGAAGACATGGGCGGCAGTAGAGGAGTTTGCATGCTCTCCCAGTGTCTGTCGCCCAATGTCAACTGGAATTGGCTCCAGAGCCCCCATGACCCTTATTGGATAAGCATTATAGATGATGGATGGATAGATGGATGGGTCTTGAAACCCAAACTTACAAATGTAAAGGTTACACACCCGCATGTGCATAGACACCAGAGAGAAAACAAGACCACACACGCAAATAGGCCCTCTCTCAAAGACTCCCACCCTCACAAACACACATGCACAGTAGTCGGGGCGACATCTTCTAGACCCCAGTTTTTCTCAGCGAGAGACTTAAGCAGCAGCAGCACAGGCGGCGGCATCAGAAGCTAAGTCCCCAGCTGGACCCTTAAAGGGATTTAAAGGACTTCAAAATGCTTCATCTGCTCCATGAAATACAGCTTGTCAGTGTCTCACAACATAGCCCCCTCTCCCGCTGCTGTCTGTCAATAACACACTCGCATGCACACCCACACACACCCACACAGAAACACACACTTACACAGATCTGAGAGAGCGTGGCGGTGAAAGTGAAATGTAGGATTTAGGAGAAGGACACAGTGGTAGGACAGATATTGCTGTATATACTGTAGCTAATGGCTCCAGTGGAACATGTATTTCTCTCTGTGTATAGGCTGTGGAACTTATCATACCTTTATGTGTTTTTATTTGTACTTCTTTAATCATTTGTGTTTTATCGGGCTCAGGATGGGAATCATAAGTATGTGAAGGATACTCGTAAAAATAATTTTTTGTTATAATTGATTTTTTCCCATCACTCTTAAAATAGGCCTTGAGATTGCTTTTGGCCTTGAGTCCTACATTAGGCCATTTTTTCAAACTTCCATCCGCAAAGCTCCATACTGAACTCAACATGTTACCCGCTATTATCTCCTTCTGAAATGCCGACCCGCTCAGATCCGATAACATATGTCTCGTGACCCGACCTATCACCCCTTGTTAAACACGTACTACACACACTCACTCACATCAAATGGGTTACTGTATGCCCTCCATGTGCTCCTGTTTTGATGTTTGAGTTGTTTGCAGTGTCTGTTAATTGACCTCACTGACAAAATGCCTAGCTTGCTGCGAGCTAACACTTTGTGACACACCACTGAGAACGTATTCACCACTGGCTAATTTTGTCTTGAAACGATGTATTTTGGTGTTTAAAATGCTGCACAAGCGTTTTAATTTCTGATTCCTACAGCTCTCACTCACTGCCAACCAATTTAATAAATTGGTTGGCAGCCTGAGCTGGGTGGCTGGCTTTGGCCTTTGGGTGAGAAGCTCGGACATCAGGAGGAAGATTGGTGGAGAGCCAGGTGAAGAGGTTGAAGCTTCTTGTTCGGAGGCCTCCTCTGCCATTACTTATTGAGATTTTCTGGGTGTGTTCGAGCTCCTGCAGTTGTCGTCTTATTCTGTCAAATCACCTGTGCTTTAAAAGCAGAGATAAAGAGTGGATACCTGTCTAAATATGTTGTTGCCTCTGATGGGAAAGATGTTGGACTTTTAAAGTAAGGCTCAGGTTGTAAAACATGGAATGCACTGTTCTCTCCTATATTATTCAATCCTCTTGGTGAGCAGATGCTCTTGCTACTGAAATCTTAAGTAAGAAAACGGTTCAAGTGATGAATTGCCCACCCCTAGTCAGCACTTCCCGGTACACCGTTAAGTGTCAAACTGGGAAAATACATCACACACATGCACAGCCACACATTCACATGTGCATACGCCCATACCGTATGGTGCTGAATGTTTCTCACAGGAAAAAGGTGCATGTGCAAGTGTGCATGAGCCGGCTCAGAGCACCATCATGGCTGACCAGACGCACTGTGTTCTGTGTCTAAATACATGATGGTATATGCTGACTTCACACATCCATGACTGAAAGATGATTTAAACAGCATGAGTTGACAAACTATATACTGGAGAAACTAATAAGATATATTTGGTGCATGTATATATCTGCAGAAAGCTTTTAGGATCGTCTCTTGTATTAATTCGAGGTCCGTTTGTTCAGCACCACCTACAACATCCATCAGTTCTCAGATGCGGTCTGTTATTCAATTACTTTCAGCTCCATTCACAGACACGTGGGATGGTGCACATACACACACACACACACACACACACACACAGAGTTATACAAAGTATATCCTTGCAACTTAGAGATTTGTGGAGAAGTTGCTCTCCTTTTTTTTTGTTCAATTACTTTTTGTGCCTCCTTGATTTCAGTAAAGTTCAAGAACCTGTGCTATAAAAACTGTGTGTAAATGAACTGGTCAAGATCCAGTGTTCAAGCATTCCCAACGCACTAATCTTTTCTTTCTCTTCATAGTCGGTCTCTTTCTTTACCTTTTATCCTCTTTCTCAGTCCCTCTATCTCTCACGCTCCCTCGCTCTCCGTCTTATCAGTGGTGATGACTTTATGCTTGTGTGCTGAGAGCTCTATTAGTTAGCTATCGTTCTGTCAGATAATGCTTCATATCTCTCGGTGAGCTCACTGTACTTACAGCTTTGCTCTCACTGCTTGAGGTGGGAGCACAGCTGCTCGGATGTTATACTGGGGCAAAAAGTCTGTCCATATTCTTTACGAAAAACTAAAATTGAAGGTGCAGCTATTAGATTCAATTGCCTTTGTATTAACTTGATGAAATGAAGCTGGGTAAATCTTAAAATGTTGTTTTATTAATGTAGTTTCATATTCATATCAAATAGAATTGAATGTGGGTATATGTCCTTCAGCGATTGCATGTGTGCACTGAATTGACCTAAATCAGCTCATTGAACGAGCAAGCCCAGTGAGTTGTTATATCTCCATAGTAGCCTGAGAACATTACATTATGTTTTATGATTGTATGCTCATATGTGCATGTGTGTGTGTGCGTGTGTGAGTATGTGCATCCATACTTCTTCATGATGCAATGCAATATTCTGTCTAATTGGTACCAAGAACACATTTCGAATGCATTGTGCACTCCATGTAGTACATCTAATTACAACGCTAATAGCCTGAACTGCTCCCACATATTATAATTGTATAAACAGCTCATGCGCACACACATACACACACACACTATCATGACCACAGCCGGCTCTGTCTGTCAATGATGAAGGTCAGTAAGCATCGTGGTGCCCCATTAGAATAATGGGGGCTGTGATGTGGCCTGCCCCAGTGCAAGAAGAACATCATTCACACTTAGATGCTTTGCCCTCTCTCTCCTCCGCTGCCCTGCACCGTCTCTTCTAATCCTCAGCTCCACGCTCCAACCCTCTCGTTCGCTCACGCTAATTCTCGCTCAGTCTGGCCCACACACACACACACAAGCAGACTTAAACTAGCCGACAAAAAACACGGACTCGAAGGGAAAGACACAAGATGACTCTTGTCATTGATGCCTTTGGACACCTTGCAGTTTAACAGCTTTGTTTAATCTTCATGAAAGCATTGTAAACACACTAACAGCAGAGTGCTATTGGAAAAAGCCCATTGCTGATCCATCTATTATCTATACGGCTTGTCCTGTAAGGCAGGGAAGCTGAAGCTACAGGTTATGTTGGTTGAGACGGGGGGGGGGGGCTACAGACAAACAACCATATACACTCATACCTACAGCCAATTTATGTCTCGATTAACGTAACCTCCATTGATCAGTCTGCATGGTCTATGGGAGGAAGAGAAAATCCACGCACACACAGGAGGAGCATGCAAACTCAAATGATCAAAGCCAGACAAATTCCCATTCATGGTAATGGGACATTTCATTTTTGTCGCCTTTTAACCAAATCATATCTGCTTTACCATGGATTTGTAGATCTCTGCTATAACGTCTGGGGAAAACGAGGTATGGCAAAGGAAAAACCCTCAGCTAGCCAGTTAGCTGCTCTTTCCTTCCTCTGTTTGTATTATTCACTCATAATTGATCAGGATTTATCATTGCCCTTTAACGTAAATACAACTTTAATACATTACCTCATCCATGAAGATGATTTGCATTCGCGTCTGGTAGATTATCTTTTGCAATGGTGGGGAAGACAAAAACTCCCATGATCCCATGCTGCTTCACAACATCATCAAACTAGGTCTTAGGTTATTGTTTTGATTGAGAGACTCTTAAGCTCCATATTGTACATTTAAAACACAACAGTCGCAATATTAAAATGCATTCAATGTTTTGATAAATTATGGGTAGGAAGAGGAGGACGAGGAGTGGGCGTCCCTTCTGCACAAGTTCATTGAAGGTGACTAAAAGCCCCCCCCCCTATAAGCTGTTAAAAATGTCCTCACCATTATATAAGCTCTTGAAAATGAGATGTTCAGTGCAACAACGAGGTAGTGAAGACAGTTGTGAATGAGAGACAGAGAAAAAGACTTAGACAGCGAGGAAGTGCCCGTAGCTGAGTTACATTAAGGTCATATGAAGCATTGCAGCTTGCATCAGACAGTGTCACCCCTCCCCCCACTTCCGCTGCCATCCTCCAGCAGTCTTCTCCATCCTTTGCCTCTCAAGTTTCAGTCACATCCTTTTGTCATTGGGATCTGTTCATTTTTGCCTCCTCCTATTTGATCCGATGTTTCCTCTCGTCCCTCCGCCAGTGCTGGCATGTCAGCATCCTGTGTCAGCAAATGAATGGGGGCCTCATTCTCTTCTCTTCTCTTTTTATCTCTTCGTCATGGCACCCACAGATCTGTGCTGTAATTGCTCTAGATTGGCTGTGGGCTGCTTGGGTGGTGGGTGCAATTGAACATTGTTTCACAGACACCAGAGACAGACACACACACACACACACACACAAACACACTTCTTATAGCTGTCTCTCAATTCAGGGTCTACATCCTGACTGATTCCATCACAGCGGTGCAACTACACTGTTCAATTTCGAGGGCTCTTTCAAATGCGTCCAAAAAGTGTCCTTTCATCCCGATCAACGAAGGCTCCAACATGGGTGGATCCGTCCCGGGCACACCTATCCCAGGATTCATTGCCCTTACACGTACAGTTTTTCAAATAGCGGCAGTGACCAATGAGACCAAAACGTCTGATGCTTGTCAGGCTTCAACTGAGCGAAACAGCTATCAGTACACGATAAAAAAAACTAGGGCATTGTAAAACTTTCTCGTCATGTCCAATAGCGCCAATGCTGGGCAATAGCAGTAGGGGCAGGACTAGCTGGTGACCAAAATGACTGAAATCCTCCGAAGACCAGACCATCTCATCTGGGTTTGGTCTTCAGAGTCTCTGTTGCCCACGAAGGCCCCTGAATTAGAACACAGCTCTTTCCTTGTCTCTTTCTTTAAAAAAAAATGATCATCTGTTGTTGTTCGGCTCTATTGTGTTTCCATGGTTGCCAACTTACATGAAGATATCTCTGCTCATGAAGAACTCAACATATTGAGGAGCAAGGATACAGTGAGAAAGTTATAACAATGATACGATATGTATTGGAAACTTTTTATATCCCCTTTTACGCTTTTATGATCAAGCATATATTTAATGGTGGCACGGCACTATCTTGATCCATCAGTTAAGTTTAATACTCCTGCTCTTTCAACACGTCATCCATCTTTACAGCCACTTTCAGGCTAAGAGTTAATGCAGCAGGACTGCGCTCGCTCGTGATTGGCAGACCTCCATAAACAGCTGCTTAAATCCTTCCAATCTGGCTGATTTAGAGCATTTGATCTGACACACCCTGGGGAATTCCTCCACTGTGCCACGAGCCAGAGTTTATCCCTATTTTCTCATTCATGAAAATAACTAAGCATATCCAAAGATCGGATAAAATCCAATGAAATCCTCTTTTAAAAGCGGATGTCATTGCTTTCAATGTCAAATAATTGGCATTTATTATTGCTGCAACATCATTTCAATGTGTGTGTGTGTGTGAGTGTGTGTGTGTGTGTGTGTGTGTGTGTGTGTGTGTGTGTGTGCTAGGTCAGCACATCTGCAGTGTTCCATCCTAGTCATCCTCATCAGGTTATTTTTATTCCTGTCATTTGGGCAAAAATTACCTCTCCTTCTCTGCCTGATACAAGTGACATTTCATCCCTCTGGTATACACACAATTATCACACGTACACGCCCAAAGGTTCACACAGAAACACACTGACACACAGAGGCACACACACATACATGCAGACTCCACGCAACACCCCGCTGGGAATACATCACAGAAGCAGTTGGCGCTTGTTTAATGCTGACCCAACGGAATATGTGTCCGTCCCTCCAGTGTTCCCCCTCACCCTGAGGGCACGACGCCAACCAGCTCTGCAGTCAACTCTACGTTCATTCACACACACAATGTATACTGCATATTCATCAAGATCCTGCTGTCCCTCTACTCTGTCCCCTAGTTAGACTCAGTATATGCTTTGTTTTAGTGAGTGTGCGGTTGTTCATGTGTGTGTGTTCTGTGCAGACTCCTCACCTCCTAAACACCTGCAGTTTCAGTCTCCATGGAAACTGAGGGGCTGGTTAGGGAGGGGTGATGTTGACTTCCTGACACCTTCTGTCCTGTGGGACGCCAACTGTCAGCAACTCTGTTTGTGTGTATACTGTGAGCATGTGTGCGTTTTTTCTCTCTTGTGTGATTAGTATGATCTGTTGTGCATGAGCCTTAATATATATTCACACGGTGCAAGTAGCTGTATTTGAAAGCTTCCTCGGATCAAAACACACTTTGGCTGAATTTTACACTTTCAAATTTGTGTGTGTGTTCAGTCATTGGCACATGAAGCCTCAACCTTGATAGCTGCTTCTGATCGGCTGCCAGAACTAAGCGGCTCAGTCTGTTTGTGGGTCTGGTTGAAGGACTGTGTGCAGGAATCCCCTGTTCATTGGAACAGGAGGATGAAAGCAGCGATAGACCGAGAGAAATCAAAATAAGAGGTTGTGTCACTGCTGTCCGACATGTGTTTTATCCATTTTTTACTTTGGTCCATCACCTGAGGTTGGACAGTCAACTTCAAATTTCTAGATCAAATGACGGCTTTTCCTCTCTTTTTTCTGAAACAATTAAGGCTAATGTTTAAAGCTGCAGATTAACCAACAGGAAAAATATTAAATACAGTTGAGGGTATGGATGCAGATGATCATGAGGCAGAGCTGTGTTGCTTTATAGTTGGTGTGAACATAGTAGTTTGAGGGCAGAGATATATAAGTAAAAACCAAACATTTATAACATTTTCATATCACTCCATATTGGCAAAACAATAAATTGGCAGTGCTCTTAATAAAGGTAAATGTAAGCACTGCTTAAAATAGTAACAGCTTATAGGAAACCAGAGGATCCATTGGCTGAAACGCAAGTGTCATATGATATGAGGAGTATATGGCTATTTCTGGCAGATATTTTTTTCATTATTGACGGTAGTCTAGCTCCAGAAGATACATGGCGAGGGAGTGGGGAGTGGCATATAACAACATATAACATCCATCATGCTTGTCAAGCAATCTCAAGTGTTTTCTTTCTCTAACTTCCTACCTTAGTAAATAATGCCCCAAAAGGTAATGGTAAAATGCACAGTTACACATCTTAAAGATTCACTGTAAAGACAGAGATTCTTAGGTACTTGTCTATTTAAAAATATATATTATAATTTAATCTTGTGAATTATTGCAGAGGTAGTACAGTACATTAGGGTACTAAATTATAGTAAGACAATTTAATTAAGACGTAAACCTTGTTTTGGACTTTCAGGTGTGAAATCACGTTAAATATTCAGAATTACTACAGTTATAGTCATTAATAAAATCAGGCGAGGAATCCGAACCAAACTGAAGAGGACAACGATGGACGTGGCTGGAAACTGACACTGACTGGATCTTGAATCTGAGGCACAGACAAACAGAAAAACTGGCTCAGCGTCACCGCACTGTGCGACTGTACAATCTGACAGAGTCTGGAGGAACGAGCCACTGTTTAAATACTGCAGCAGGTTACACACACACACACACACACACACACACACAGAGGAAAGGACTGACACTAAAAATGGGACCGATGGAAAACAAAAGGGAACACAGACCATGGGGAGGAAGATGAATGCATGACACCATTGAGGACTTTGGGGTATTTAAGCTGACAAAATATGTATATATTTCAATTTAATTAATAACCTAAAAAATATAACAATATGTTTAAAATCAAGAAAAAGAATGGTGGTGGATAATGGGAAAGAAATATAGAAGTCTGAAACAGTTTGAGCTCCTTTATCTTGAAACCTCTGTGGGTTTTTGCATCCCCATCTACCACACCCTAGTGTTGCCATGGATATTAGGCCCCGGTAGCACAGCTGTGTGTTGAGAGGTGTGCCAGGATGATATCATACAGTAGCTGGCTGTGAAGGTCTACTGCAGGCACATGGCATCTACAATATTTATAGACCCCGAGAACAGATGAGCTCACTCAGTCACTCAGTGCGACTAGCTTCACCTCACACACACACACACACACACACACACACACACACACAAACACAGATACACACAAAGTGCAAAGAAGTGGCAGAGAAGTTACTCACGCAATCCCTGCCACACCCATCCACATAAATATTTCCTCGTCTCTCCTCCATCTTCTTTACCCACTGGCCTTGAAGAGAATATTGCATTCGGACATACAGACATATGCCTTTATTAAACATAAATACAGCAAGACCCTTATTCTGTTGAGGATTTGTGTTAGGGTGAACGTTTCAGACAACACGCGCACACACACTGGGACATAAAGAGTCGTCTGTATTTTTGGTTAAAATGAGCTCCCACTGTATGAGTCATAAAGAGACGGATTGGTACTTTGTTAGAGATTACACCGGTGGGAAAATAACGGACTGCTACATTAACCATACACAGACACACAACACACACTCACACACACACACACACACACACACACACAACACACACACAAACACACACACACACACACACACACACACACAAAATACAGGCTCAAACACACACAAAGTAAATGACCCCATTCCTCCTGAACATGTTCATAGTACACATAGGAGATTTAAATCCTCATATCCCAAAATAAACGAGATCATTTCTTTGCAGAGCAAATACTGTACATCAGTATAACAGTAAAGTATGATTGAGAGTGACCACTGTGTGTCTGTCTCAGTCAACTGTTAGTTCGGTGTGTGTGTGTGTGTGTGTGTGTGTGTGTGTGTTTGTGTGAGTTCCAGAAAAATCACATTTCATAAATAAATCATCCAGGCTCTTGTGATGGATGTACACACACAAACACACACACACACACACACACACACACACACACACACGCACACACACGCACACACACACGCACACACACACGCACACACACACGCACACACACACACACACACACACACACACACACACACACGATTTATAACCATGGTCATCTTAGTATGGACCAGATTAGAGGCGATCGTTTTTATAGAGCTGTCACTCCTATGTATTAGTGTGTGTGTGTGTGTGTGTGTGTGTGTGTATCTGCCTATGCTTGTTTTTATTTCTTTGTTAGTACCCGTTTCAAATATGTTGTTGTTGCTCACTCTTTTGAATCATGTAGTTGTGTGTGTGTGTGTGTGTGTGTGTGTGTGTGTGTGTGTGTGTGTGTGTGTGTGTGTTGTGTGTTTGTGTGTGTGTGTGTGTGTGTGTGTGTGTGTGTGTGTGTGTGTGTGTGTGTGTGTGTGTGTGTGTGTGTGTGTGTGTGTGTGTGTGTGTGTGTGTGTGTGCATGCATTTGACATTTGTCACATGTTGTTTTTTATTGTCATTGAATGTAAATGGGACTGTGGACAGTAACTATATATTGGGTCTGTTTATTCTGCCAGTGTAAATGTGTGTGTTTTAATATCATAAAAAAGTAAAGCATGTCTGTGAAATGTTTGTCCTTTGTGACATGGATATATATAACTATGCAGCTATGAAGCTATGAAGCGGCATCCTTTTAATAAAAACTTTTTTTTCTTCAAAATGTGATGTGATGATATTAGTTCTGGGCCACAGCATTACTTGTATATATTTAATGCCCTTTGGTTGGGATGTTTTCAGCTTTAAGTATTCTGAGAGTACATCATGTTATTTTTTGACCTGTCTGGAAAACACACAAACCTTTATTTGTCCACTTAAATCATTTTATTGTGGAGAAGATGTTTGAGAAAACAATGTTTTTGCATTCAGTCCCACGGTCCGTGCATCCATCCGTGTGTTTTGTGGTCTGAGAGAAGGACAGAAGCGATGAGAGAAGGACAGGACAGTAATGTGACACCTCACGTTCTGGCACGACGAGAGGTGCTGGTCGTGCCTCTGTCATTATAGTTACAGTTATTGGACTTACTGTAGACGCACACGCACATGCGGGCGAACACACACACACACGCACACACTCACAGTGGTGTAGAGTTGCATCCTGTCACTGCTGTTTGTGTCCTTTGAAGGGCAAGAGCAGCGTTCCCTGACCTGCACACAAATACACACAGCACCTAGGCTGCCCGTTACTCACAGCCATTTTTAGCTACATGAAAGATTGGGGAAAAGAGGATATTATTGCAAATTATGCTGGGCGTACCCTTGGAGCAGTTTATTTACTCTGAATATGTAGATTAATATTTATACAGCTGTGCAGCTTTGATGCATCTCCTGCTTTCCTCTAGAACCATGGTACACTTTCATCTGCAAAACAGAGCAGCTGGGATGGACTGAGTGTGTGTGTGTGTGTGTTGGTGGGGTCCCTGGAGTAAACGTGTGTTACTTTGTGTATTTTCAGAGAATGAGTCAGTATGTTTGTGTATAGCGGGGGTTTATATATTAAAACTTGAAAAGAACTCAGAGAGAAACTTAAATATTCAATATGTGTTACATTGTTAGAATGTTTCGGTTTGAAGGTTTTAACTTTTACACATAAGAATGAATGTCACCTCATTATAACTTGACAACTATAAGAGAGATGCGAAAAGACAAGAAAATAATAATGCATCCATATTTTGAAATGAGATTGTAAAACCTTATGAGGATAATATGTTTACTTTGTGGGCATAAGTTTGGACTAGTAAGTTTAATTTGCTTTCATTTAGGATCATAGGTTTCTTGAGTTATTAGCAAACAAGATGTGACATGCCACGTTTACACCAATCATCAATCAATATGACACTTGAGATTTTGGCTAATATTTGCCTCCACAGCAACTTTTATGAAATTCTGACCACTGGAGTTTGAAGTACTCATTTTCTACAATATTGTATATTAACATTGGCTGTATATATAAAGATGGACATGGCTGCTCCCAAAAAGTTGAGCCAAAGAATATCACCCCCTGGTGGCTGGCTGCAGCGCACCTCATCCATGTTAATTAATAAAAGGTATATGGACCAAACTAAAGCAGTATACATCAAATGCATTTTCCTTAAAGGTTTTCTCTCATTTAGTTATGACATAATACGTATTACAAGAACGGGTTGAAACGTCAAGATTGGTTCAGTGCGTGCATTGGCAGGATCTTGCTGCTGCACCTCCGTCTCCCGATCGATAGCAGCGTTTGTATCTGGGAAATTCTAGCTATGGTTCTGGATAGTGGGAGGAAGTGGATGCTTCTTTATATACAGTCTATGTACAATATATTACATATATCTGGCTCCCCCTGTGGGTCAGCCTGAAATGTTTCAACCAAAGCTTAAAGATATCTACAAAGATCTATTTTGATTTGGCAAATTCTCAAAATTCCATCAGCCCCACCATTTGTGAAAATACATTAGTTGATGGAAGGCTTGTTTATTGACAATAGTCATGTGAATCTCAGGGTACATACCAAGTTTAGGGCAATATCTAAATGGCTTAAATCATTTGACTGTTTGCATGAGGCTTTGACCCCATGCTTTGACCTTGACCTTTGGCGACTTTGAGGAAGAATCAGTACTGCAGGTCCTGACACTAACCACGATCAATGGGCCAGGTTTAATCCAAATGAGACTGAAACTGTCTGGTGTTTTACTGGGACAGACAGACACACAGATGCCACCTAGTAAAATACATCCACTTGAAATGTTTTTATTTAGATTTTTATATAGTTTTTATTTATACTCTGAATGTAAATTGTGTTTTATGGCTGCGAGGATATAATATCGTTACATGCCGAAACAGAGCAGAACATTTTCGCATCTCGGGATCAGCGTATAGATGGGGCTGCATTCAGAGTTCAGAACCTGTGAGTGCATCTGCTGTTTGCAATGATTGTGCGTACAGTGGCAGTAAGAGGCTTCCCTCTGGACGGAGCAGGGGCTTGACAAGGACACGGTGGAGGGGCGATGGTGGGAGGGAACCCGTGTTCTGCGACTGACTGATGAGGACAGCGGCAGAGACAGAAAGACGGAGCTGACACAGGTGCTTTAGGCTGCAGGGGCACGAGAGAGGAGGTGACAGAGGAGAGGGAGGAGGTATGACTCTTCTTAGAAAAAAAACGAATGGGGAGAGTGGGAGGGGTGAGGAGCTGAGGAAGGTATGACTCTTCCCAGAATGACGATTGTTTCCGAAACGTGGATGGAATTAAACCCTACATTTTTACAATTACGATTCAAGATGATTGCTGCCTCAGTGTAAGTGCTGACATTGTCATATAGGGCATTTCAGTTTTTACAGTGTGCTCACAGCTTTGTTTGAATCAGAAACAGACTCATGGACGTTTTCCACCCTGGGTTTCATCCTTCAGGCGACAGTCTGGCCTACCCATCTGATTAGTGGAGCTTGTTGGGAAGCAGCCTGAAGCTCAGCAGATACAACTCAGGCTTAAAAGCACACCACCCACTATGTCTGCTCTTTATAGATGCTATTTTGAATGACTAGTTGATCCATTTGTGAAATGTAATTGTTAAGATCAGTATCTCTCTCGTGTCTGACCATTAAGCATGGAGCTACAGTTAGCAGCTGATTAATGTAGCTTAGAAACAGGGGGAAACAGCTAGCCTGGCTCTGTCCAAAGATAACAAATCTGCTTATACCCACACTTCTGAAGCTCTGTTTATTTTACAAAATTTACAAAATGTGTCTTTTAAATTTATTATTCGTTTTTTGTCTACTGGCAGCTGGTTGTTTATTTATATTTATTGTACAGATAATAGCCATGTGTTTATTTTAGAGATATGAGTATGGTATCCTTCTTCTCATTTACCTCAACTTCTCTTTTAATACTCCATTACAACCACAATAGTATTAAACAGCATTATGAAGGCAAGAAAGGTTTATTCTCTAAGGAGAAAAGCAACATAAGACAATACACAAAAGAAGCATTTAGAAAGAAAATTAAATAAGGGTTACATGAAGAATACAAAATAAACAATACAACAAATAAAAGAGTGAAAAGAAATTGATATTTATTTGATTTAATGAAAGGAAAGGAAATTAAAGTCTTGAGCGTTGAATTAAAAGAACTACGAGCTGCAGCAGTTCTCTGGGAGCTTGTTCTTCACATGTAGAGCATACAAACTGAACACTGCCTCTGCATGTCTAGCTTTGAAAGTAAATCAACACACAAGTCAAATTGCAATTGCAGTGTCCTAACAAGATTACATAGTAAGTCTTGGCATCAATACATTATTCTTAGTGGTTTATTGTTAAAACTGCTTTATAGCTTTATCTCAATCCCATCAGTGACACTGCATGTAATTTCCAGTGGGATTAGTGCATTACAGTAATTATAATTAAAAGGTATTCAGCATCTCAAACTCTTTGTCAGACTTATGTTGCGATAACACATTATCTCTGGGATTCAGATCTCTAGTTCAGGTTCAGGTCTCTAGTGAGACCTCAACTAGCATTGAGGTCTCACTCTTTTTCTGAGACCACACTCAGTGAAGATGGGATGGGGGTGCATGCTCTCTGCTCCACATTATGTCATGATGTAAAATGGCTGCTGTCTGTTGAGGGTGGTTCAGCCGAGATAAGAGACGCTTGAGAAAAATAGAGAGGGTGAGTCAAGTAAGACAAAAAAAATAGGGGGGATAAGAGAGGGAGAAGGAGGAGCTGGAGTGGATAGAGTGTGAAAGAAGTAATCAAGTGTAGTTAGGCAGCAGCGAGAGTGAGAGAGAGTTCGGTAGAGAGAGGAGGCGAAAGAGAGAGAAAACTGTGAGAGGCTGACAGTGTAAAAAAAAAGAGGGGTCTGTGAATTCTTCTGCAGAAAATTCACTTTCTTGTGTTTTTGTCAGTACTGCTGATGTGCTTGTGTTGCCTTGTGGTGTGTGTTTGCGTTAAGTGTGAGTTTGAATATTTTGTGTTTCTGTCTCCGCCTCCACATGGATGAGAAGTTATCACATTTCATGAATTATTACTGGCTTCGCTCGTCGTTTGTTTCCCTGCATCGAGATGACTTCATGCGCGATAAGTGCACATTATTTGAATAATGAAGTCACAGCTACTTTGCTACAGCAAAGCTGGTTAGCTGGCCTCCTCACACATATTTAGCTAATGTGTATACATGACTTGCAACCCCATGCTGCCAGTAGGGGTCTCCACGTCACCACTAACCCATGGAGCAGCAGGGGGCCGGTGTGTTTGGCCACTGAGTGGATGTGAGGCTGTGTCTCCAGCCTGCAGTAAGCTGCTGTCAGGTAATGGTGGAAGTCACCACAGTCACAAAAGGCTGTTTTGATGTGTGCAGTCTGCCTCATCGATTCATCTCCTCTCTCCTGTGAACCCTGTTTCCCTGACAACCAGGTGCACGAAAGTAGACCCACTGACTGCAACCTTTTCCAATTTGAAGATGTAAATACACAATCTGTTCAGTATGCTCCAGCTGTTTACACCTAATGTTTAAAAAAATCTATATCACACAAAGTAAGCGCCATAACTAGAATTAGGGCCATATTGGAGAAGAAAATATGAGATTTCGAGAATTAATAAAATGTTATCACATATCATGAGAGTAAGGTCATAATATTATCAGAATAAATGTGCAGGTTGACAGAAAGTCATATTATGAGAATAAAGTTGTAGTGTTTTGAGAATAATGTTGTAAATGAGGTGAAAGTCATAACATTACTGTAATCAAGTTATATTATTTTAAGAATAAAGTTGCAATTGTGGATAGAGTTATATTATGACATGAATAAAGTAGAAATATTATGAAAATAAACTCTTCATTGAGAAGAAATCATAATATTATTATATTATTATACAAGAATAAAGGTGTACTATTATGACTTAGTTCTCAAAATGTCAGATATGTTTCCCTGAAATGGCCTTAAAGACTAAGTCATTCAGATCATGTGATAACATAATATTTGACCCCAAATATTTTAAATCAAACAGGATTTTGAGCCACAGTTTCCACATTTACACACTGCTTTGTAATGTAATAATGATATCTCATGGTGCCCAAAGAAGATATAGGATCGTTAATATTGCAGGTGACATTATAACAATATGATGAATAAATATACTTGATATTGTGTAAAATCACCGGAAGGCGCTTCAGTCAAGTGTATGCTCTGTGAAATCCTACTGAGAGCAGAGAAACGAAACAGGCTGCCATTTATAAATAGAAGGAATCAGCAGGCCCAATGTCACGCTGGAGGAAAATAGGTCTCTTGAATTTGTGTTGAGTAAGCAGTGACTGGAGTTTTTATTAAGAGGAAATAGAGCGTTTAATTTCATGGTAATTCTTGGCATTAGTTCCAAATGTGACTTAAAAACTCCCACAGAGTGCCTAAACTTCAATGTATGTGTCCCTGTGTGTGTGTGTGTGTGTGTGTGTGTGTGTGTGTGTGTGTGTGTGTGTGTGTGTGTGTGTGTGTGTGTGTGTGTGTGATAGAGAGAGAACAGGTGGCCAGAGCCCCGAGCAGTCCTCGTCTAAACCCTGCCCCGTCCTTCCTCCTTCTCTGTCTCCTCCTCCTCCCTCCATCCTCATCATTTGTGTTTCATTCTGTTTTTGTCTCTGGGCTGCAGACTGAGCAGGCTGACAGGCTGAGTGCTGTTGTCCCGGCGGAGGACAGAGGGAGTCTCTTTCAGCCCTGCTACACTCTTCCCCACCTTCCTCACCCTAACCTCCGTTCCCTCCTCCTCCTCTTCCTCTTCCTTTGCCTCTCTTTTTTTATGGGGGGTCTGCCTAAGGGATCTGATATGTTCATCCTCCACCATGAACCCAAGAGTGAAGATCCACCTTCAGAATGGGACCCACTTTAACAGCTACATGTACCAGGTAGGGACTCGGCAGCGGTACAGTTTTGGGACATTATTGGTGATGGATGTCTTCCAGCTCAAATAGCTTTCTCTACATTCTCCACATATCCTGAGCCGAGTATTGATTTCAGCGCTGATGACTCTTTTCAGGGGCTGAGAAATGGCCTCTTCTCCACCTTTTCCTCCCCTCCGCCTCCTCCCTCCTTCTCACCACCATGCCTCAATCAGGCTGCAACAAATGATTAATGCTTTGCCGTCATGCAAATTGTATATTGGTTTAGAAAATGTGGGCACACCCCCCCTCTCCACAGAAGCTCTTCACTGGTTGCTGCGGCTGTAGCTGCAAGTTTTCAGCCAAATGAAATGTCCCAATGGTCCAGGGGCAATAAAGAATATGAATATGTGTCATGCACTGTTGGGAAATCCTCTCCTTTTCTGTGTCTGCTGTGCAACCTCGACACGCCATGTGTTTATTACAACATGTATAAGAGAGATAAACTCTACTGATGCTGGAACAAAAAACTCTGTTTCTCCTTTCATCCAAGCAGAGGAAGTACTACCCTCTCATCCTGCCTCCCTTTCTTTGTCCCTCTCTTCCGGTGCAGGTTTGTGCTTTGCCTCTTTGAAGGATAGTGGGATACGTGAACTGATGCTTTTCTGGGCACAGAGGAGCAGGAGACAGAGTTGGAGAACTTGCAGGGATTTGACACCACTTTGTTGACTGAAGCATGGGAGAGGGATATTTTGGGCAAAGAGAGACAGAGCTGATGCGTCCGCCATAGAAATGCTCTTGCTGCATCAGTCAACTTTATAGCCAATAATCAGGATATTAAATGAGTGTTGATGTGCATGTTTTGATTGGTAGTCATGATTCTGCGAGGCCTCATTTAAAGTGGTTCTTTTGGCTTCACGTTAGCTTTGGATTTCAAACAGGAATCATCTCGTTCACCGGGTAAAAGGTGTTCTGAGTGCGATTTACTCAGTTGTATTTACACCAAGCGTATTTTCTGTGGTGTTTTCAGCGTTTGAGAAGTGACTCCAGAGCTGGCACAGCTTCAGTCAGCCTTGGCATTATCCCTAATGTGCTTCATTCAGGCTGATTTGCTCATGACTCACAGTGATTATGCAGAGACCAATTTTTTTACATCTGTCTCAGCCATATGGAATTATCCAAAAAAACTTGCGTTTGTCATTTATGTTCCATGTTTTCATCCTGAGTTTCAACGCAGAGTTGTTCTTCCTCTGTAACTCCAGTCAGGGTGGAGAGGTTTCTCCTGCAGTCAGCTCCATCTCCATCTTTGCATCACACTCACAGTGGATTTGTGCGTGTGTTTCTGTGCGTGTGTCTGTTTGTGTGTGGGTTAAACGCTCATGCAAAGTTTGTGTATGCTGCTCAAAAACATCACTTTCCTAATGATACCGTTGCCATCGCAGCGGCAGCCGTGTGTGGGGTGGTGCCATGGCAACAGATAACTCACTGCCTACCTAGGGCCAACACCCAGGCAAGGTGTTGTAGTGGTAGAGTGTGTCAGACTTCTTGTTTGTGTGTGTGCTGGCTAAGATTTGTCAGAGGAAGGTCGAGTTCCCCTCTGCTGTTTGCGCTCTCTCTCTCTCTCTCTCTCTCTCTCTCTCTCTCTCTCTCTCTCTCTCTCTCTGCAAAGGTGAAGAGTTACAGATCTGTGATATCTGAGTCTCCCAGGGGACTCACAGATTCTCTTGTCCCCCGACCCCTTCATTCATCTTCATTGCGGCGTTCCTTAGTGATTTACCACGATTAACATCACAGTTAGCTCTTCTGGTGTGTGCAGGAGCTCATCATCACACACAATCTCTGACAAGGTAACGCTGCTCTTCTCTGCCTCTCCACAGAAAACGATCATTATAGGTTTAATCATGACTCTTATCTTGCATTTACTATAAAACTTATTTCTACAGAATCACTCAAATGAACACTTCCTGTCTCGTTTCTGAATCTATTTAGAGTATAGTATAAGTCAGATCTGGCTGTGAAGGCCAAAACCAGACTTCTATGACAGCATGGGGAATAACAAGAAAAGCAAATCTGATGAATTGATTTAAGTCTGACAACTCATGTTCAAACATTTATTGCAGCAGTAGAACAGGTTTAGTGTTTGGCATCTTAATCACTCCACCAGAAGATAACACAGCGAACAAACCACAATGAACATCTTTAAATGCAGTGGAATTAGATTTTCTTAATGAAACTAAACATGCAAGGAGCAATCTGACGACTTGTGATGTGTACTGGAGCTGTAACCATCATCCGATTGACCTAAATGATATCACAACCCTCAACTATGAATCATACAAGTTATGAGAGAGTTAATAATCTAAGTTTAAGTCTCTTTCATGTATTTGTTTTTTCACATATTTTCCTCTTCTCCTCTCCTCCCACTCACTGACGCTCACAGAGAAGATGATCCAAGTCGTCGTCCTCAGACTCTGGATGAAATCAGTTTTGTCTACGTGTTACTGTCTTGTCATATGCCCACACATTGCAGTGCAGTTGGTATAAAGTTAGAGGCTCATGTATGAATGATTTTTAAGTCAACCATCTACAGGAGCTGTTCGACAATGAAGGGTAGAAATATGGTATTTTTGCTCGTTATTTCCTGTTTCTCACAAATAACCTTCAACAACCTCCAGAGAACAGTTGTGAACTTGCCCTCTTATTCTGTGTGTGTGTGTGTGTGTGTGTGTGTGTGTGTGTGTGTGTGTGTGTGTGTGTGTTTGTGTGTGCTCTGCATGAATAAACCATAGGTTGGATGGTGCAGGTTACATGATCAGAAGCACTGCGTTTGTGGGAGTACACTTGATTTCTTAGATTCTGGATGAAGTTTTGTTACGCCTCATCAGCCACGCATTATCATCAAGTATCAGGATTTAAAAAAGAGTGCTTATGGTAAAAAAAACTCCGGCAGGTACACGTTCTACTTGCGTCTTCTTTAAAAAAAAAAATCTTCATCTTGTAAAATTATGACTTTTTTCGTGCAAAATTATGACCTTTATTCTGTAAATCTCTGATCGTCTTCTTTACGCAGAAACTAAGAGGATGCTTAATCTGTATTTTCTTGTCAATGCATATCTGAGAGATCTGTATAAGTCACATGATGGTCAATCTTTTAGTAGTGCTAGGACTGGCGAGGGATTGTTAGGGATGCCTTGATATACTGTACATGGTTGTAAAAAGGATGCCACTTTGGGGCTTTCAGATTGATCATGTTCCTCAGAATAGTAAATACAACAGTTCTCCTCAGTACTTGTGTAGTCTTGCATTATTTTTGATCTTTATTTAGATAAAGAGCGCAACAAAATACAGACACACGCATTCATCTCTAAAACAATAACAAATTTACGAATCCGGACTGTGTGCTGCACAGTACTAGATTTACCAATTTCAGGATTCACTTGAGGTGTTCTGTGAGAGCTGTCAATTCTGTGAATGATGACAGGAGAAAAGTATTACAGCGGCAGCTTCAGTAGGATTCATTTACACTGAGGTTTCCTCAACCACAACGTCACTGCTGAATAACAAACCGAAAACGACTGGCAAAACAAAATATCCTCACATCATTTGTGAGCAGTGCTGTGGCACCATGAGAGAATATTCATTAATTCCGACAAGAGAATAAAAAGAATGAAACCACGTGAACTACTTCTACATATGTTCGCTTCACCGTCCCTCCTGAGACAATAGACCTGGTGTCTAACCTCAGTTTAATACTTGCTATCATGTAAACTCTACATAGTCCTTATTGTGTAGGGAAGAGGAAATGAGTGGATGAGGGGTGATTTTAGACAAAGTTTAGGTGTGATGTGTGTGTGTTAACCACTCAGAGTGCAGATCACACATTTAGAGCCAAGCACACACACACAGACCAAGGGAGAGTGTATGGATAAGCAGACTGATAATAAACCTTGTACTTTTTGGGGTTTTGTGCATGTGCGTGCATGTGTGTGCATTTGTGTGTGTGTGTGTGTGTGTCTGACAGAAAGAGAGAGATTGAATGTACATTTTTTCAGCCCTTTTCTTATATTCGACTACACTCCAATCTCTTCCCCTCTCTCTCTCTCTCTCTCTCTCTCTCTCTCTCTCTCTCTCTCTGTGCACACACACCGCATTTTTTTCATCCTTTAATCCAAAACTGCTTAAGGAAGAGAAGGGGAGAAATCCCTTTACAATGTCTGGGCTCAGCAGTGTTTGGTAACCACTTGCTATCTGACATTGTGGTTGGAGGCAGAAGAGCAGCAGCGTTCTTCCTCCAGACATCCAGAACCTTCTTTTTCCGCTCTATATGATATATTCTCTGACAGATGTCCAGGTTGTGTTGTCAGAGAGCCGCTTCTATAGTGTGTGAAGCTGGATAAGCATCCTAGGATTTCAAAGCTCACATGGTTTTTGGAGGTTAGGATCTCGTGGTGTGTGTGTGTGTGTGTGTGTGTGTGTGTGTGTGTGTGTGTGTGTGTGTGTGTGTGTGTGTGTGTGTGTGTGTGTGTGTGTGTGTAAAAGCAGTAGAAGCTAGCTAGAGGGAGGGTATTTGACAGACCTTCATGAGAAATTGATTTGTCTAGACAGCGATGTTTTAAATTTCATATATAATCCTAACGGAAGTGACGTGTTCATACCCTCATGTGTTCTTTGTTACCCGTTTCTCCAATTTTTTTGGGGGGGAATATTGAAACAGTTTAAAAGGGGGATACTGAGCTCTTAAAAGCCAAAGAGATGATGGGATGTAGAGATAAACTAGAGGAGAAGTGGAGGAGGTGTTCTGTTGAGCCTTTTTGCCATGATTGAAAGAGACAGCGAGCTCTTCAGCCCCCTCCCTCAAAATCACCACTAAGATCCACTCACTGCCAGACAAAGAAATATCCTCTGTGAGCCCCTGAAGTGCTCAGCTCGTCATCTTAAACAGGGAAAACTAAATCTAATTTGTCAAATTCGTAAATCCAGTCGTTGTTTTGTTTTGGTGGGAGGGGGGGCGGGGGGGGAGGGGGGGGAGGGGGGGGGAAATGTGAATGTGATAATGATTTCTGTGACATGATAGCTGCAAAATATTTGAAAACAAGTGACAATTTATATTGGTGTAATATATACTTTAGATACTTGTCAATGCAATGTATGCAGCATCACAATTATTTAATATTTGTACAATCACTTGTGATATTCTGGAGGACAGAATGTGTTATAGAGCACAGTTGTATCTTGCTCTAATCTACTCTAGGCTGGAAAAGCTTTTTGGACCTCCGTTGTTGTGGTTACACCGGACTTGTTGACACCTCAGGATCAGATGGCAGGTGTATTTCTGTACTGGCAATAACCAGGTCAGTAATGCTATGTTCCATCGGCTTTGCTACAGTCTGGGTGCTTTCACACCTACCTTGTTTGGACAGGAAGTTCAATAACAGGTGTGAAAGGTTGCTCACACCACAGGTTGGAACAAGGGACCAAAGTTAAGTCTGATCTGCTCTCTGTCTGGATCAAACTGGACCATGGTTCATATCATTCCCAGTGTGAAAACATCTCTTTTTGATAGTTTGGTCTTTTGCACTTATGTCAAAAGTTACCAAATACAATAGTTGAATTGACACTGAAATCAGACGCACGTCCATCTATAAGTAATATAAGTTGTGTAAGTAGACACAGCGCACATAGGTGAAGACAACAGGATGTAAGTATGTCAAATGAAAGCATTGCAATGTGAAACCAAATGTTACCTCATGAAATGAGCATCAGGTTGCAGTGTGGGCTATTCCTTTGTGAAAGCACAAATCTTATATGAAGACGCGTTTAGACTCCATTAAGCCTCACTTAAAGGACATTCATTCTTTTACCTTTTTCTGGACCAGCTTCTCCTGTGTTCTTAAACAGCACCTGCGGCTGGATTTTGTTCCCCTCTTAGTGCTGACAACAATGAATTGCCTAAACATGTAATAAGATAAAAAGCATGAAGTTTGGGATCATTTGCAGAGCTTGTGAAATCCTCTTGAGATTACAAGTTGAACACAATTTGGCAGTACAAAGTGATTTGGATGCCCATAGAGGACATGACTTAAATGATCATCTCACGTCCATTTGTGACTTTGTCATGATGCACACAACAAAGGTGTTTCTGCCAGATGTGACACTTACCCAGTCAGTTGTGAACTGGCTTGGTCAGGTACCATCAACATTGCCGGAGTGGGAGATATCTGTAAACGATGGACAATCTTACATTAAACATACAACTCTTTGGCTATGTACATAACAAGCAAGTCTCATTTTATACGCATTTTGACTCATCATTTCAGCAAAAACAGTCAATACAATGAAAATTCAACAAATACGACAAAACAGGGAAATGCTGTCTGTAATATAGTGTTTGATGTTAATAAGATTGGACTTAGCAGGTTGACTTAACCAGGAGCAGGATGGATGAGCAGCAGTAGGGAGACCTAGGATCCAATTCTTCCTCCTCTTAGTGTTCCTTATAATCTTGAATAAAAATCTATCTAGAGTATTAAATGCCTATTTGGGTTCTATATGTTGATAATGCTTAATGAGGTAATGGGAATTGATTTAGCATGAGTTGCCCAAACGAATTATGGTTTTGCTCTAAAATTTCTCCTACAAAAAGGCATCAACATTTAAAGTATTCAACTGTATCTAAGAATAACAGCCCATTACTTTACAAAATTCACTGTATTTTTTTCGATCAGTTTGTTACAGTGTAAAGTGACCCGTGGAATGAATGGTGAATATGGCCCAAACAGCAAAAAACGAATTCAGGCCACCTTTGTTGACTTACTTGCTTACTTGTGGCCCAGATCTGTCAAACAGAAGTGGACTGCCCAGGTGCCATCATTTCACAGGGGTTGTGGACAAGATGTGCAAAGTGCGGTGAAGTGAAAGACGTCTGTCACTGTTAAAACTTATTCTGTCATAAATGTTGTCTTGCAGTGATAAATAGGCTTGTCATATTGAATCAGGTTGATGGATGATAGCTATTCAGTCAGCCCACATTTGAGGTTTAGATAGATAGATAGATAGATAGATTACTTTATTCATCCCGAGGGGAAATTAAGTTGTCATAGCAGCCAGTACATTTGAATACAATAAAATACAATACAATAGAATAAAATATAAAATATAAAATATTGCGGTAGAAAGAATAAAAATAAACAGAAACACAAGATAAAATAGGTAGATAAGGTGCAGTGGCAGATGATGGTAATAGTACTGATGATGATATGATGGTAATGTTATTGTTAGACAGTATATAAAAGATAGTACAGTATATATAGTATATAATATATATTTATATATGATAGTAATTATACCAATATAATAGCAGTATATAGTAATAATAGCAGCAACAGTATATATAATAATAATAATAGTAAAATATAATAATAATAACATGTACACATGTATAAATAAAATATGTGTATATAGACTTATATTTACAAAGAATATACAAAGAGTATGATATAATATATGATATATAGTACGGGTATCAATATAAGTATTTGGCGATACAATAGATAATATAATATACTGTGAGTGTAAGAATATGTAGACAGAGTGTGCAAAAGACAATATTATTGTATGAAATGATGAATTGAGACAGGTATGTTTAGTGCAGTTCTGTGATGGTGGCTCTGACAGAGGTAGATGAGTTGTACAGTCTTATTGCGGTTGGGAGGAACGATTTCCTGTATCGTTCCTTAGAGCAGCGGGGTTGAATGAGTCTGTGGCTGAAGCTGCTCCTTAGCTTGTCCAGTGTTTTGTGGAGGGGGTGAGAGGGATTGTCCATGATTGCCAGCAGTTTTGCCAGCATCCTGTCCTCCACCACCTCCTCCAGGGTGACAAGCTTAGAGCCAACCACAGACTCTGCCTTCCTGATGAGTTTTTTCAGTTTTACACACATTTGGGGCGTGAGACCATTTTAAGAACACCCTTTGTTATTTTAATTCGTTGTTTTTATATCCTCTGCACCGACTGGGTCATAATATCTTCAAACACCTTTGGCCGATGTGATGTTAAAGGACTTGTTCACCCCATAATGAAAAATTGCAGGACGAAATGCCGTTAAAGTTTATAAACTGTAAAAACCAAACACACAGCAGAATACTGCTGCACTTCCGTCACGTCGTCTCCCAAACTATTAAAGTTAATGGAGCCGTCACTTTACAGCCCCAAAAGAACATAAAATGCCCATCAAATCTGTAATATGTGGTTGTTTGTGTAGCTGTGAAAAGGTGGCGCTACTAGCTCGAATAATGTGGGATAAGCTGTGTATATATGAATTAATCAACTTCACAGTAGAGATACTGTACAGGTGAAATATGTGTTTGTACTTAAGTGATTTTTCACTCATAACCAATAATAAAGGCTAAGGTAAAACAGCCAGTTAGAGGACGACCTTCTGGTGAAAGGACAGCCCTTACCATACAGAGTAGACATGAGAATGGTATCAATCTTCTTCTAAGATCTTCTAATCTTCTAACACTTTCCAAAATGTTGAACTCTTCTAAATTATGTCTAATATTTCACACTTCTGCTGTGTTTCATTATAAGTTTTAACTTCCACAAAAAGATATATGTACTATATCTCTCAATGTACTGTAGTTTTCCATCTCAGATAGGATTGATTGCAGATGAGAGAATGGAGTGGAAAGAAGATCTAACGGTGTGACTGGTGTAAATGGAAAAGTCATGGGCGAAAAATATGCTTTGCCTGGTCGGCAGTTACAGAGACAGAATAATGGAGAACTTTAATCTTTTTTACCAGAATACTGACTTCAGGACGCTGGATTTAATCTCTGAGCTTAAAGTTTGGAGTCCACAGATAATAGCTGTTTTTTAGTATGAGTAACACAATAGAAAAAGGGGAAATATATATGTATACATATTAGTCATAGTTCGAAATAGAGATTGAATATTAAGCAGATTTTAGCTAAACACAGGAGAGCAATAAAGAGGTTAGACATCAACGTGGGAAAAGCAGATGACTACGACCAACTGAACAGAACATATGGAAGCACAGAGACTTTTATACACAGGGGAGGCAGTGATGATTGAGCACAGGTGAAACACATGAGGATCTGGTTCAGACAATCCCAGGGACAGGAAACAGGACAACGACAGGAAGTTAATTTGAAGACACATGAGGAGTAAAACTTCATAATAAAACAGGAAACACAGAGTGAACAGAAATCCAAACACAAGGAAAACACGGGTGATGTTTTCAACCAAAAACAACCAAAAGCAACAAAAAAAACCAACTCTTTATTTAAGAGTTTCAGAGTTAAAGTCTAGAGTCTTGACACATTGACCGAATTCTAATGTAACAAAACACAGAAATCTCAAATAAAAGATTATGGGACCTTTAATTGTATTTAGATAATGACTGAATTCTTATTTTGGGGTGGGTTTAACTCTTAGATTGCCCCTGAATCCTATAGACATACATCTCAGAGCTGCCTCTGCACAGTCTGTGCACAGTTTGCACAAAGGGGCTGAAAATATTTTCCGACATGTTCACTGATGGCACACTGAGTGGATCCATATCAGCCATAAACCAATGTGGTCCATGCTCATTCATCAATCATCAGTAAAGTTGGGCGGATGTGGCTGTAAAAGAACATCAGCAGCAGCACTGACTCTTCAGAGTCAGACCTCCAGCAGGACTAATGAGCATGAAGAATGAACATCAATAATTATAATTGCTCTCAAGTGAAATACATTTAATCTTACAACTAAGAATTTATTATAGATCTGTTCACTGTTTAATTAAAAATATACCTCATCATCACCAGTTGTATTTGCTCCTGTGTTTGTGTCAGAAAGAAAGGGGTGATATTGTTCTTGGTGTTCTCAGTTCTCTCAATTGTATTTATAGTATATTTACTTTATGTACAACATAATGAAATCATACAATTTCATAAAATTTTGATCAGAATAGTAGGTAAAACTGATATGTTTAGGAAATCATTTCAACATCATTATATGCAGTAGCATACGGAGGTGAACCACTTCAGGCAATCATGGCCTTAATTCTTGTTTCCCGCACTAAATGGATGTGAGCCTAATGTTGCTTATACTTGTAAAATAGCAAATGTGACCCAAATATCCTGAAACAAATGTTGGCCTTTATTGCTAGTAGTAAGGTATTCAAGCAACAACAAACTGGATATTTTAATTATGTAAAAAACATCACAACAAACAAAATGTCATCAGTCACAAATCCACTTGTTTTTTGTGCTTGCAACCCAGAGGTGGTCACTGAGGTGGTCAGAGCGGCACAGCTGAGGTTGTATTTGTGCAGAGCAGATAACACGGTGTCATTTCGGTGGTATTTTGTCATGAGGCTTCCACTGGCTCAGACCTCCTCTTATTGAGCCTGGACTGCCCATTATTTATGTCTGTCCCAACTTCACCTGCTGATAAAGAATTCCTCCCACAGGTACTTAGAATTTCCCTGTGCTACTCGGTCACCAAAACTGCAACAAAAAAAAAGTGGTCAATAACACCCAGTTGGGTTTGCATTTTAAGATTACAGCTAAGAAAGCCCATTCCACTGATCACCGATACAATATGAACCTGTATGTGTTGTGGGTGTGTGTGTCTGTAGGAGTTTGCCACCCTGACCAAGGAGCTGAACATATGCCAGGAGCAGCTGCTGGAGAAAGAGGAGGAGATATCGGAGCTGAAAGCTGAAAGGAACAACACAAGGGTATGTGTGTGCATTTCTATATGTGAGTGCAAGTGTGCAGTGGTGCTGATAAAAACAAATAATGTTTCTAAGCTTGAAATTAGTATTCTCTTTGGTTCTGCATGCATGCCTTTGTTTTATATGTGTGTGTGTGTGTGTGTTGTAGCTGCTGTTGGAGCACCTGGAGTGCCTGGTGTCTCGTCACGAGCGCAGTCTGAGGATGACAGTGGTGAAGAGACAAGCACCCCCACCATCTGGAGTTTCCAGCGAGGTGGAGGTCCTGAAAGCTCTGAAGTCGCTGTTTGAACACCACAAGGCCCTGGATGAGAAGGTGGATTCACACACACACACAAACACACACATGAATGCAGGTGTAAACGGCAGTCGCGCTTGGCGACCTCATTAGTCATGTCATACTACTAGCAACAGTTGCTATCCTCCCTCACTTTTTGATCAGTTCCCTTTTGCTGTTTTTCTTTATATTAAGCTGTTAATAAACCTCAGCACTTCCTGATTTTCATAGTAAAAGTCCCCCATGAAAGGGAAGAGATGAAATGCTTTTAATGTGAAACAGATTGAGGAAGTGTGGAGCAAGCTGCTTCTCCAGAAAACTACAGTAAGACCAGAGTGAAACTGTAAAAGGAAGCAGATGACAAACATGATCATTTCGTAAAACCAATTAATGAACGGTGATACCCCAAAAAAAATCCAAATTACATTTCTCAGTATAACTTAAAATTACATACCTACAAATTACATAAACACATACTGTTGTAAGTTCAACACAGTGTTTCTGGCCCCTGTTGATGAAGTGTGTTCTCTCTGTGTTTCTGTCAGGTGCGTGAGAGGCTTCGGGTGGCTCTGGAGAGGGTGGCCACCCTGGAGGGACAGCTAGTGGTGACCACACAAGAGGTGTGCATGCATTAATGTTTACGTGTCTGTGTATGTGTGTATATATATGTGTGTGTGTGTGTGTGTGTGTTTGTGTGTGTATTTGTGTGAGAGTATGTGTGTATTGGTTAGTGAAACATCTGTTCAGTTCCTAGCAGACATCTTTTGCAGCCTACTGTCTGATCCGATATATACTCCAAGTGTCAGGCTCAGCGAGAGGCTCAGTCTACTTGGCCCTCTGTTCATACACATTTGCCAATGCGCATGCACGCACACAGACACACACAGACACACACAGCAACTTTCCTTCTGCACTTAAATATATATTGTAAATGCCATCAGAGGAATTGTTCTAAAGATAAAATAAAATCCCCTTCCCCTAAAACCTCCCTTCTCTATTTTGAGTAATCTGAAGAATTCATTTTAATAGTTCTCCCAAATATGCTGGAGCATGTTGTCTGAAGCAGGCTGACAGCCCGAGAGCCAGACTTCCCATCCGGAGTCCGAGTTTTTTTTTTTTTTTTTGGTTCAGTGAAGGAAGAGAAAAATTTGTAAATGCTTGTTCTGTTTTTTCTTCTTTTTAATTTACATTGCAGTTGAACATGGTGAGACAAAGGAAGGATGGTGACTCACTGGAGCGAACAGATGGATCCAAACCTACATGGAAGGTCTTCCTGGCTGTGTGATTGTTTTTCTGCTCTGTGCTCTATTTTATGTCTGTCTGTGGTTGTTGTCTGGTGGCTCACACACACACACATACACACACACACACACACACACACACACACGCGCACACACACACACACACACACACACACACACACACACACACACACACACACACACACACACACGCACAGACACACAGACGCACACACACACACACACACACACACACAAACACACATCCACACACTTACTTCCACTTTGTTTGGCTCCTGTTGCTTTGGCTTAGAGACAGAGAAAGCAAAAATAAAATGTGTTTTATGAACGATTTGTTAAATTAGATAAATCAAGATGTTCCCGTTAAGAGAGGATGGCAGCAGTGAGGTGGGTGTGACAAAGGATGGCCATCCATGAGACATGGACAAAATGTATTGCCAAGCATAATTAGGGAAGAAAGTAATGTGGTATAAATTAGTCTATTTGGTGCTTAGACCCAAAGTGATGTCATCAATGTTAAAATGGGGTGAGGCTGTCTGGAGTATAGGAAATCCCCTGAGGTCTAGACAATGGTGGTGGTTGATAGGATGTAGAGACAGTGGAGGGTCTGATGAGATACTGGATATGGAGACTGCAGGTGACTGGGGAGGAGGAGGGTCACAGCGAATCACTGAAACGACTGAAAAGAGAGAGGAGAACAGATTGAAGCAACATGATTGGCTGATTGAGATCAGAGCACCCAACAATCAGCTAAATAGAAGAGGGAGAGTGAACTGTGAACGAAGTCTTCCTAATTGAACTCACACTAAGCTTCATAAGGAACTCAGTAGAGTGCATAGCTCCACCAAGTCCCAACAGTCTTAAATGTAATCAAGCTGCACCAAATTGTAATATGTCAGATATCCCAGTAAAACACATCCTGGATCCGCCTGGCTTCTCTCTAGGCCCGTTTCCTTGAATCTGTTTCATCGTTTTTTCATAATGCTGATGACAAACAAATTGACAAGGGCAAAATCATAACCTCCTTGGCGGAGGTTAACATGAGAGGTACATGTCTCTCTGTGTGTGAACTGTGCAAACACACAAGCTGCCAGGACTTCTATTCATGACACACACTGTCCTGTTGACAATTACTGCAGTTTCCCTCAGCATCCTTCAGGGGATATTTAATTCAAATCCCCATGAAATCATCACCTCATGTATTTCTTTCCTGGCGAGCTGCTTTGGAACCCTGTTCCGACTTAATATTGGCTCCACGTCATATCCAATGTTTGTCACAGATTGCCGTTCTGGTGGGGCCGTACATTGGCATTTCCAAAGTCCCTGGGTGTAAAACTATTGACTTTGTGAGGCTAAACGCACAATTGCACAATCCACCAGGCGTGTTTTACTACACATCTTCATGCTATTTAGCTCCACTTCCCGCTGTGCTGGCGTGCAAGTTTTTGATTCTGTAAGGTATTCATAAGCAGGCAAAATGGGAACATGAGGCAGCGGAGGGGGTCCTAATAACTCTGACTGCCCACTGTGTTGCCTGTATGAATATGTGTCCCCAAAGGTTTGTTTAATTAAGGCCCTGGAATGAGCTGCACTTTGAGCTGTGAGGAGATGAGAAACAGCATCAAAACAACAACATGGCAGCACCACACCACACTGCACCACCCATAAATGCATAAAAACACTTTTTTATCTGGGTCATCCAACTTTTTCTAATCTCCAACAACCCTGTGTTTTCTATGTCAACTCTCACATTATTTGTTTAACTAAGTCCTAAACCACCTTTAATGTGACAATGTGTATGTGTGTGTGTTTGTGTATATATATATAAATGTATGTTTCCACCTTACAGAGACTTCCCAACGGCTCCATAGACGCTCACGATGACAGCAGCCGTTTGTCTGAACTTCAGGAGCTGCTGGATCGCACCAACAAGGAGCTGTCCCAGAGCCGCGAGCACTCTGTCACTCTGAACGCCCGCTTGGCCGAGCTGGAGGCAGAGCTCGCGAACGCACGCCGAGAACTGAGCCGCAGCGAGGAGCTGTCAATCAAACAACAGAGGGAGCAGAGAGAGGTGAGGTCAAAGGAGATGTGATTCTGTTCTTGGAGACAAAAAAGTTACATTTTTACTTTTTTGTAAAAAGATAAAAAGTTTAACTTTCGACTTTTCTGAGGGAAAAATGTGTATCTTTAATAATACATTACTATATCATTACTCCCAAACACACCTTAGATTTCCATGTCATTGATTTCTCACTGCTAAAGAGAAACTGTGCATACATTTACATTTATTATAACTGCAAATTACTCTTGTTAGGATTCAGATATCAGGCTGCACTCAATCCCAACAACTGTACATGATACCACAAATATTTATACTGATAATGTATCTTAAATGATAATATTCAAGATAAGGTATGTGTCCATACATACACATACATGTTGTTGTGTCCCCGCACCCACAGAGAGAGGACATGGAGGAGAGAATCACAACATTAGAGAAACGCTACCTGGCCGCCCAGCGGGAAACCACACACATTCATGACCTCAACGACAAACTGGAGAATGAACTGGCCACCAAGGACTCCCTGCACCGACAGGTAACAAACACAGCAGCCATATACAGCCATGTGCTACAAGAAAAACCCTCTTCCTGGTTTATATTTATCAATCAACGGTCATTCAGATTGAAAAGGGTGATCGCTATGTCGAGTAAAGCTCCGAAATGCCATCGGCATTTAAATACAGGTTCGACAAAAGCACCTGTGAAAATGATCCTGTCAGAATTTAGCTGATAAACCCTGACACAAGAACTCAATCAGTATTAATCGGCCAAAAGTGGCACATCCAACTT
The DNA here is from genome assembly GCF_947347685.1 of Pleuronectes platessa. Classification (NCBI taxonomy): domain Eukaryota; kingdom Metazoa; phylum Chordata; class Actinopteri; order Pleuronectiformes; family Pleuronectidae; genus Pleuronectes; species Pleuronectes platessa. Next base: position 17,832,426 of record NC_070627.1, read on the forward strand.
GATGACAGGAGTTATATATGAAGGTGACATGAGTTATTTTGTCCGAAAGTGTTGAGTGTGATGCGTTCAAGGTCGACTGCTAAAGAATATTTCAGTCACTTGAGCGGGTAAAAGAAATATCACACTCAGTGGTTCATCCGCTGTTCAGGGTTCAACACCACATGGGTCCACAACATCCTCCAGTCAGGGCCTGTGTGACGTGTCCTCGCTGCTCCATGACTGCAATGCACTGGTTACAACTGCCTCGCACTAATGGGCGTCTTCTGTGTTTGTGTGTGTGTGTGTGTGTGTGTGTGTGCCTGTGTGCCTGTGTGTGCATGTTTTGTGCGTGTGTGTCAGAGTGAAGAGAAGGTGCGCCAGCTGCAGGAGATGCTGGAGATGGCAGAGCAGAGGCTGGCTCAGACCATGAGGAAGGCTGAGACTCTGCCAGAGGTGGAAGCCGAATTGGCCCAGAGAGTGGCAGCGCTCTCCAAGGTAACACAAAAAATCACACCCACACACACCCACACACAAAGTGCAGAGACTACAGCAAATGATAATTTAGTCACAAAAGCTACAGAAAGAGTCAGACACAAAGTTACAGAGGTGGCGGTTGAACTAACGTGTAATCATCTCCCTCTGCAGGCCGAGGAACGTCATGGCAACGTGGAGGAGCGGCTCAGACAGCTGGAATCTCAACTGGAGGAGAAGAACCAAGAGCTTGGAAGGGTGTGTGTGTGTGTGTGAGTGTGTGTGTGTATGTGTCTGAGCCAGCCCTGCAGGGTCTCTTTGACCTCTCACTATAACATGTGTGTGCGTGTGTGTGTGCGTGTGTGTGTGTGTGTGCTGATGCTTCACATTAGCTGGATGCCTTGAATCTTGGATCTGTGTTCCCTCATGCATACACTTCATGCACACAGGACAGACATGGTGCATTGTTGCATGAATTTAAACCAACTCCACAAATCTTTCACACACACACACACAGACCCCCCCCGCCATAAGACTGATTGGCTGCTATCTTTAGACTCTGAATAATTCACGCTACGCAAATTTCTCTTTCTCTCTGTGCAATCTCACGACTATATTTAGTCGTGGTAGTTGCAGACGTGTGTTTGTTTGTGTCTGTGTTAATTCATTTTAATGGAATTATGTAGAATACATATTGAGCAAAGCCATTTACAAAAAGGCATTGAACCCTTTTTTCATCATCATGTAAATGACTTAATTAAATCGCTCTGGCTGTGAGATACATTGTTGGCCAAGACAACCTCTCTGGCAGCTTGTGATCTCGGGCTAAATGCACACTACATCCTTTAATCCATGCAGAGACGTTTGATTAGCTGCATAAATACACCTAAATGGAGTCATGTGAAAGAGAAAATGTGGTGATGACTTTCTACCCTGTCTTGTTCTCTCTCGCTCTGATCACCTCCAGGCTCGTCAGAGGGAGAAAATGAATGAGGAGCACAACAAGCGTTTATCTGACACTGTGGATCGTCTGCTCACTGAGTCCAATGAGAGACTGCAGCTCCATCTCAAGGAACGCATGGCTGCCCTGGAGGACAAGGCAAGACCTGCGCACACGCTCACACACACAATTGGCACACATTCATCTACGTAGCAGCAGCTCATATTACTGTTGTTCACATAACAAATGACTATTACTTTATATTTTACTTGTTTTCACGAGGTTTCATAACTTTTTTTGGTCCAGAACTCTCTAATTCAGGACCTGGAGAACTGCCAGAAACAGCTTGAAGAATTTTACCACACCAGGGTCAGTAAGAACTCAGCCAATCATCAAACAACTGTTGCTCTCATCACCTCATGATCAAAATTCATAAGCCCTAGAATGATAGTCACTTGTTTTCAGCCAGCTGAGACTGTTTTTTACCTTTAAAACTTTAAGCATTTTACAAAAAATCTTCTATTTAAGTAACATATTGAAAACCAGACACTTGCTGTTTATATGGACTTTTTACTCCAACTTGTAATGTAGTGGTACTATAGTAAAGTTATTCCTACTTTTTCTTGATTTAAACTAACTAAGCACATTCCCCTTAATACCATCTGTCTCCCAGGAACGGCTGATCGGAGAGATTGAGAAGTTGAGAAATGAGATCGACCATTTGAAACGTCGCAGTGGGGTTTTTGGAGATGGAACTCACCCCCGGTACACACAGACGAACACTTCCTCCATGTTCCCTCACACTCTCCCTCTAACATGCTGCTTCATTATGATGAATGTGATTGTGATCTCCTTCATGTTTATCATCCCAGGTCTCATCTGGGTAGCGCCAGTGACCTTCGCTTCTCTGTGGTGGAGGGCCAGGACGGCCACTACAGCACGACTGTGATCAGGCGCTCACAGAAGGGCAGAATGTCAGCGATGCGAGACGACCCAAACAAGGTGCTGATAAAGTCCTGACCAGAACACAACAGCCCTGTAGTCCCTAACACTAAGTAGAATGGCCAACCTACAGATCATATGTCGGTTATTCGTTTAACCACATTTGCTCCTTGCCAGTGCTGCATCCAAGTTCATGTCTGCTTTGCTAATGCGTGTCAGTGCCCGGCCAGTGTTTGAGGATCTTCATACCTAGCTCACCATTCTTTACTAACCTCCATGTCTTTCTGTCTCTCTCTCACCTGCCGCCATCGACATGCTGTCTGATGTAAGTTTCTTGTTCATCCATTTCTTATCTGACCACTTACCTCCACAACTGTCACCTTGTATTTTTACATGTGTGCATGTAGACTACCTCTATAGATATGTTTGTAATAGAGCTCATGTCTGTCCTTTCAGGTATTCGGCGTGTTTGAACAGGACTACCCGTCACTGCGTGGCAGCGTCAGCCGCCTCCTCGGCAGTGACATCGAGGCAGAGTCGGACCTGGACGACGATGTCAGCTCCACCCTGCTTTCCCCCAGCGGCCAATCAGACGCTCAGACTCTCGCTCTCATGCTGCAGGAGCAGCTTGATGCTATCAATGAAGAGATAAGGTGACAAATCACAGGCATATTAGATTATAGCACATGACAGTTTCATGATCCCTGAGGGGGGGAGCTGGGTCGTTGCAGCAACAAGAAACAGGATACAGATAAGACGGGAACAACATATTAAAGATGAGGCAAGAAATGTTTACAAGAACAGGAAAGTCTTGGAGATAAATTAAAGGTGCTTCTGCTTGTTCAAGCGATGCATGGAGCCCTCTGGCCAGACAGGATGCACCAGAACAGATAGTGGCATTAGATATAGAGCTGCTACCATGCAGATAACACTCTTAATGTCTCGTACTGGAAGAGGATGCTAATTATTACATCCATAAATAAAAGGTCTCTGTTGGATAAAACTTTTGAATCCTTCAAAGAAAATAATAGGCAGATTATTCAGCTAATATATTATTTCAACTACTACTGCATAGGTAAGACAACATGTGTGTACGTGCATGTTTGTACGTGTCTGTGCAGGATGATCCAGGTGGAGAGAGAGTCCGCAGACTTGCGCTCTGATGAGATCGAGTCCCGCGTGAACAGCGGCAGCATGGACGGACTAAACGTGACGCTTCGACCGCGGGCCCTGCCCACCTCTGCCACCGCCCAGTCCCTGGCATCCTCCTCGTCACCGCCCAACAGTGGCCACTCAACGCCGAAACACCACGGACGCAACCCCAGCCACCATCTAGGCATCATGACTCTGGTCAGAGAGCACAGGCCTTCTATCTGATAAACACACAGTAACTGCAATTACTTGATGGTGTTGATAAATTGTCTCTTTGATAGCATGTGTGTTGTTTCCTTCAATAGCCAAGCGACCTGAGGAAACATCGCAGAAAAGTAGCAGTAAGTTTTCAAAGTCAAATTGTCCAGTTTTATTGTGGTGGTTTTTGTCTGTCTGCGGCTTTTTTAACCAGTTGCTTTTGTGATTTTTCCAGTCTCCAGTTGAAGTGGACAAAGCTACCATCAAGTGTGAGACGTCGCCTCCCTCTTCCCCCCGGAGTTTGCGGCTGGAAACCAATTTTGCCCAATTTACAGGCAGCCTGGAGGATGGTCGAGGGTAAAAAAAATACACATCCACACAGACAGATACGCATAGCTGAGCAACAGGAGACAGCAGTCGCCATGGTTGAGTTACACTGATTTACCTGAGTAAACACAAAACAATGAGGATTGTCCTGATTGATGGCTGATGAATCGATATACAGCATGGCTACAAAACAACTCAAATGAAGTACATTACCTAGACTGACACTCAGTAGATTACATACTCCCCTAAGGCCCAACAGTCCCCCAATGAAACTACATTTAAAATGACTGGATTTAATCACTGGATAAAAAATGTATTTGGATCTACACTAAATTACACACACTCAAAAATATCCCCTATGCGCATACCCAAAACATATCAGATTTTTTTCATCAAGATAAAAGATAAAACGCCCTCACTCAATGTTAAAAAAAGTGGGGGGGAAATTCTCAAATTTTGTGTAATCCTGCCAACTAACAAACGAACGTAGAAATAAAAACATAACCTTTTTCGCAGGTAATTTAAGTAAATAAATATTTTACAACGACCATTAAGATATCACCAATAATCAAAAGATCTTTAATTTATAAAATATTTCAACTCATTTCTGGCATTTGAGCAAATTTGAAGATAGGCAATCGGGAAGATTAAGAAATAAATTGTCAACTTCAATTCAACTCTGAAACCTTGTTTGCTCAACACACACAGAGTCCATTACTTTGTAATCAACAGTTGACAATAATGTGTCCGACTGTAGCTTTTAGTCTAACATCATTTGTTACTGCTCGCTCGTTTCGTATGTTTGCAGCAAGCAGAAGAAAGGCATCAAGTCGTCTATCGGCCGATTGTTTGGGAAGAAGGAGAAGGGTCGACTGGACCAGACAATGGGCAGGGAAGGACAGCCCCTACCAGCCTTAACAGGTACACTGCTGACCATATATCATACTACACTGTGTAGATTGCATGGGATTTATGGAGATAGAAATGAACACTGTCTTGCTGTATTTCAGACTTTGAGATGGGCATCGGCGACACCATGACTCTGGGAAAACTTGGCACTCAGGCGGAGAGGGACCGCAGGATGAAGAAAAAGTAAATCCTGTTTCTTCTCCCTATTTCTATTCTGTTTATTACTATTTTAGTTACAGTATTCACTGAGCCATCTCTGCTGTTTTATCCTTTCCCTCTGCCTTTGTTCATGATTTCTTCTTTAGGCACGAGCTTCTTGAAGATGCCAGGAAAAGAGGTCTGCCGTTCGCCCAGTGGGACGGCCCCACTGTCGTCTCCTGGCTTGAGGTATTCCACGTATCTGATTTCATCTCTACCAGCCAAATATGTCTTTACGTTAATATACGCTGATATTAAATACCAGACTGACCATAGGAGCAGTAATCTGCTCTCCCCTCCTCTTCTATGTGGCCTTTTATGGTGACAATGGCGTTGACGTTGGTTGTGTTGATGACTCTCACCAGCTGTGGGTGGGTATGCCGGCCTGGTATGTGGCGGCCTGTCGTGCCAACGTGAAGAGCGGAGCCATCATGTCAGCTCTGTCCGACACGGAGATTCAGAGGGAGATTGGCATCAGCAACCCTCTGCACCGACTCAAACTCCGCTTGGCCATTCAGGAGATGGTGTCCCTCACCAGCCCCTCTGCACCGCTCACCTCCAGAACGGTAAAACAAAAGACCTACAACCAAAATACAACACTGTGGACTCACACACTGCGCTTTTTGTCATCCACATAGATGCACATACACCAATAGCAAATTAATAAATGAACACAATGATCCCCTACACAAAGACAACCCTTAAAACCTCTTCCACGAATTGGATAAACCTTCACTCTGCACCCTGGAGTAACCCATCACTGCTTTTTTCACCTTTTTTTGTTCGTCATCTCAAAACACAGTAGAGGCTGGTCTCTGCCTTTTACTGTGTTGACTTGTCCTTCTCTGCTGCCATAAATTGCATGGGGTTCTGTGGGAAAATAACACAAATATGGTGCCAGATATAGCTACAAGCTACCTGCCCGAAATACACTCCCTCCCCTGGCATCACTCAACACAATGTTTGTCTTTGTGTGTGGGCGTGTGGGGGTCGGTGTGTGTGTGTGTTCGTGTGTGTTTTTGTCCTCTGAGCAGTCCTCCGGAAATGTGTGGGTGACTCATGAAGAGATGGAGAACCTGGCTTCCTCCACTAAAGCGGTCAGTACCATCTGGGTGCTCCCCTTCCCTTTACCCCCACCACCACCACCACCACCACCACTCTCCCCCACTATATCACATGCACATGCATTTTGTTTATCGCGCTGGTATTTCTGTTATGGGTGTCTGAATGTTACCGGTGCAACCTATGGTCAGGTGACCTGTGCTGACATGAAAAATCCAACTAAACATGATGATACAATTAACTGATATAGTTTGAGGTTAACTGCAGAGTGAAAAGGCTGTGTATGTGTGTGTGTGTGTGTGTGTGTGTGTGTGTGTGTGTGTGTGTGTGTGTGTGTGTGTGTGTGTGTCTGTGTAACGTACCCCATTCAATTTTGTGAATTGGGGAAGACAAAGTTTAGTTTAAGTTTAAGTTCAGGTTAAAGGGATAGTTCACCCAAACATTTAAATTCACTCATTATCTACTCAGCACTATTCCAATGGATGGGTGGTTGAAGTGTTTAAGTCCACAAAACACTGCAGCTATTGCGAGTTCTCGCTGATGTCGTCAGATGCTCCTTGGGCGATAGCGTAGAGGCGAGAGCTTGTGCAGTGTGTGCGCTTGAACACGACTCCGGGCTGAGGATATCAGAAAGCATTTAGTCAAACATTTCGGGGCTTACGGACACTTGGATGACACCACAGGAGCAGAATGGAGGCACGTTTACGTTTGACGCCATTCACTTCAATTGTGTTGGATTTGGCTGTAAAGCTGTCTACCCCTGAAACTCCAAAAGTGTTTTGTGGACTCAAACACTTCAAGCACCCCTCCGTCGGCATAGTGGTGAGTAGATAATGAGTGGATTTGCATTTTCGGTCTCCAGGAAATCAATGTAAGTCAATGTAATGTCCTCTGGTTTGCATTTGTGTACATGTGCGTGTGATCTATTATATTATGTTAAATTTATACTATATGTGTATTTTGTCAGCCCCTGTCTCTAACCTTGCATATTGTCTCTACCATGCTGCCACTCAGGACAATGAGGAGGGCAGCTGGGCACAGGTGGGGGCATAACATCTGCTAACATCTGTATTTGCAGCCACACTCTTCACTAACACACGTATTTAAAGGGAATCTTAATAATCTTCAGTATTGTACTCAGATGTAACATTGCATGAAATGTGGCGTTTGTCCAAATGTGACGTTGTTGTTGTCCTGCTGTTGAGTTATTCAGGTGTCACTTTCAGTACCTTGAGCACTGTAAACAACTAAATCCCACTAAATTAATTTTGTGAGGCTGCCCTCAGAAGACTCAGACACCAATTTTTCATAACTTTGATGCTTCAAAATAAAAGTATCCGTTTGGCAAGGAACCAGTAAGAGTGAGTAGAAACAAATGATTTAAGTGAAATTACCCTTTAACCCAAATAAATGATGAATATTTCTTTCTATTAACCTTTAATCCATTTGCCAATTTTCAAAGCCTTGATGAGCTGTAGCTGTTAAAATGCAAATAAAATAATAATTGCTGTGTATTTAATACTGCGCCGCTAACTACCTGATAAGACTTCAGTCCGCATTTAGAGCAGCCTTCAAAATGTGACTATGTATAGCCATGTATGTTTTAAATCCTGGTAAGACCGTGCACATATTTTTTAATTTAGATTCACAATATGTCAGAAATGTGATTGGTTTACCACATAAGCAGCTTTTTGCTCCAAAACATGTTAATGTCTCCCCACCGGCGACATCCAGTTGCCAGCAGCATCATGTTTTGGGTGGTCTTTCAGTTTCATTCCTATGAACCGATATCTCAAGAATGCCTTAAAGGGTATTTCTTCATATTGGGTACAAAAGTTCTCTTGGGCTCTAGGATGAACTGATTCCATTTGGGTACCTGGAGGTCAAAGTGACTTCACATCCCTGTGAATGTGAAATATTAGGACTTCCTGTAGGGAATTTCATCACATCTGGTAAAATTCACCTGGACTCAACGATTAACTGATAGATTTCGCTGGTCAAAGGTCAACGTCACGCTGGCCTCAGAAAAAGGTGACATCTCAAGACAGTTTGAGGGAATTTCTTCAACTTTTGATCAGTTTTCAGTTGGACTACGATTTTAGATGAAGTGATCACTTTTTTGTGGTCTTTGGTTGAAAGCTCACAGTGACCTCATATGACTCTGGGGGAAAGAAGTATGTAGACATATGTACACAGAACCTGCACTGGTTGGCGGAGGCATACAACTGCAATGCGGTTATTCAGGTTTTCACATTAATCAATGTCACATCCATGAAGACATTTACTGTATATATTTCTGAAACATAGAGCAGCCTCTTTTGTTCAAAATCTGTAGCATTATCTTCATGTCTCCATGTAGACTCTGGCATATGGAGACATGAACCATGAGTGGATCGGGAACGAGTGGCTGCCCAGCCTCGGTCTGCCTCAGTACCGCTCCTACTTCATGGAGTGTCTGGTGGACGCACGCATGCTGGACCACCTGACCAAGAAGGACCTGAGGAGCCACCTCAAGATGGTGGACAGCTTTCATAGGTCTGTAACCGGGACGATTAATTTAGCTTCTGTTTGATCAGCTTCTGCTTTCATGTGCTAACTGGATATATTAGCAATGGAGATGAGGAGACTAATGATGCACATGTGCTTATCCCTTTCTGTGTGTGTGTGTGTGTGTGTGTGTGTGTGTGTGTGTGTGTGTGTGTGTGTGTGTGTGTGTGTGTGTGTGTGTGTGTGTGTGTGTGTGTGTGTGTGTGTGTGTGTGTGTGTGTGTGTGTGTGTGTGTGTGTGTGTGTTGTACCAGGGCTAGTCTGCAGTATGGGATTATGAGCTTGAAGAGACTCAATTATGACAGGAAAGACCTGGAGCACCGGAGAGAGGACAGCCAACACGACATGAAAGGTACACTTTACTCACACCCTGAAACACACATACAGTGACCAAAACAAAGCAAAACAGGAAGCACCCGGATTTAAATGCCCTGAACATGAGCTCAACCCATCCAAAGTCTCGTCAGGCAAGAGCACCACCTTGTGGTTTTGCCTGATATTGTTAATTTGGCACGCGCACTGAAACAGCTGCACCATGCACTGTCATAAAACCAACTGAGGCAGGCCTTCAACCTTATGAACCAAAGCGCTGCATACCAAGAGTAGTCTGCACACACACACACTCTTAGATCTAACCAGTCCTCTCGCCCTTTTGACCTTGAGTTCTGCACATGAACTTGAGTCAGCTGTCGTGTCAAATCAGACTCCTGCCCTGTTTACACACACACACACACACAAAGACGCACACACACTCACCGCCTGTTCCAACTTGGAAAGCTGGTTGACAGCTGTGCTTTAAATGAACAAAGGGAGTGTGCCAGTGAGTTGACACTGTGTTATCAGGCACATTACCTCTTTATCCCCCTCTCTCTCTCTCTCTCTCTCTCTCTCTCTCTCGCTCTCTCTCTCTCTCTCTTTCTCTCCACTTCTCTTTTCTCTAAATCTATTTGTTTCTATCTGTTTTAAATTTGAATTGCTGTCACTGCACATCACGTTGAACCATAAATCTGAGCCCCTCCCTCTTTACGTTTAGATGTGTTGGTGTGGACCAATGAGCAGGTGATCCACTGGATCCACTCCATTGGTCTGAGGGAGTACAGTGGCAGCCTGTTGGAGAGCGGCGTTCACGGGTCGCTCATCGCTCTGGACGAGACCTTTGACTACAGCAGCCTAGCGCTCATCCTGCAGATCCCTATGCAGAACACACAGGTGGTTATAGAGGAACGATTTCAAGTGTTTTGTGAGCAGTTCTTAAGGATAGTTTGGTCCATTTTGTGGGCAGACGCAATGATTTATGAAATCAAAACATCTGTATAGGATATTGTTCACAACATCTACATTTCTAGCAATAAGATTCTATTTTATATAAAATACTTCATTTTTGTTGGCAGTGTGGTTTGTGTTCAGCCAGCATGTTTCTCCTCCACCTGACAACATGCTGCCAACATTTAGTACGGCTTCAGATTTGGTTGTTCTAATATAAAGAGTTGTTCTCACTTAGAATTCACTTAAAACAGTTCACTGATCACAGGCGTCAGTACAGATGACTTGCCCAGTCTCACATTCATAGGGGCCTTTTTTTGGCAGTTTAACTGCAAACATGATGGTTTCTAATAAGTAGAGGAAGCACTTTTTAATTCCTTGGGTATTTCAAAAGCTTCTGTTGACATTACGGCCTCAGCTCGTGCTTGTTTTTTTGGATCCTGGTTGGGGAGCTCACATCGTCTCTGTGTCTGCTCTGTTTTTCAGGCACGGCAGGTTTTGGACAGAGAGTTCAACAACCTATTAGCTCTGGGAACGGACCGTCGACTAGAGGAGGTGACCTTTCAAGCTGCTGCTTTGATCCAATACGATATTGTTGAAAAAGGGCCAAATGTCTGACCTTGTTTTCCCCCTGTCCCTGTAGAGTGGGGACGACAAGACTTTTCGACGCTCTCCGTCATGGCGCAAGAGGTTTCGGGCACGTGAGGGAGGGGCGGGGCTTGGAATGATGGCAGGCTCCATGGAAACACTGCCTGCTGGATTCCGTATGCCCTCCATGTCCATGCCGCCCTCTGTGAATTTGGTGTCCAGGAAACAGCTGCAGCCTGAAGGTTAGTTTCAGTACTAACCAATTCTACCTCGTATATTTTGTGTGTGTGTGTGTGTGTGTGTGTGTGTGTGTGTGTGTGTGTGTCTGTATCTTTGCTTGCCATTGTCTCTGCTTGTCCTGACTGACTAACTGCATGCTGTGTCCTTTCTGTCCTTCTGTGCCCACGCCCCTCTTTGCCACATCTTCTCAAGCTCCTCCCCCGGCGCCCCCGAGACTCGACCCTTCGGCCGTGCGGACCTACTCATGCTAACTACTCTCTGCTTACTAACAGGGGCGCTAATGCTACCAGGTAAGCTAATGAAACTCTACCTGACACTGGGTTACTTCCAGCTTGGTGTGCTTTTAAACAGCATTTGCAATCAGTGGGGCATGTGGAGGGAATATGGCTTGACCTTTACTGTACGTGTAAATGGCTGATTTACAGAAACATTAAAGTAAACAATCTGATTTTAGTAATAGATCAGAAAAATGTTGCTCAACCACAGACAGTTTATAAAGATTGAGGACATTGTCTCACTTTCCTCTCTCTTCCCCCTTCTCCTCCTACAGTGCATTCTCATTACCTATATGGACACATGCTTGCGGCCTTTTGAGAGTGATATGCCAAATCTGGAGAGGAAGTCCCTGGGTGCCACTGCCCAGCCTCACCTCCCACCTTTCATCTCTCACCTCTCCTTCGGACACGTGCAATACAGAGGCCAACTCTGATCTTTGAACTCTCGAGAGTGCTCATTGGCTGCGCTCGCTGCTGTAAACGAGACTCGTCCCAGTCTCTCCCAGTTTACCCCAGTGCTCCCAGTAGCCTTGTTGTTGTGGTGTTGTGCTCCTGCTCCCCCTGGTCTCAGCTGTGGGTTCTCGTGCTGGTTCTATTAGTCTCAACATGGCCAAGTTCAAACCAACTTTCCTGTGTCGTCACATCCGAGTTACACTAGTTGATTAGTGTAGAAAGAAAAAGAGATTTAAAGCGACGGTGAGCAGTTGTTGATTTGGTCTTGGGAATGATGATTACTTGTATAAATGGAAGATCCCACTGCACATTGCCCCTCTACCGGTTATGCAAGGTATTAATCATTTATCGTCTCTGTACATAAAATGGATGAATTATGTTTTTTATAGAAATATTATATATATATATAAATATATATATATATTGGAAATATATATGGAAAATAATATAATAGTGCTGTATGAAACCCAATGCCCTGTATTCGATAGTGACTGTTCTCTCTCTCTCTTTCTCTTTCTCTTTCTCTCTGTGTCGGACCTTTGTGCGTCTTTTGCTGTATGCTGTAAGTGTGTGAATCTTTAGTGAGAGGGACTCACAAAAGACGGGGTGTGTTTCTACAAGGCCTCTTCACAGGTTCATGGGTCCAAATTCAGACTTCACTCTTGGCTTCTTCCTCTCCAGTTCTTTTCTTTTCACTCCTTTTCTTCTTTTAACACCATGTAGCTGTTAGATCCCCTCTCTCCACCTCTCTCGCCTTCTGTATGACACTATGTAGCCTAGAATAGAGAGAATCCTTTAATATGAAGGTATGTGTGTGTGTGTGTGTGTGTGTGTGTGTGTGTGTCTGCGTGCGGCTGTGTGTGTGTGTGTGAGTGTGTGTGTGTCTGAATGAGTCTCTCTGCTCGAGACTTGCAGAAAGGTCGTACGTGTGATTGGCCGACCCCAGCCATTTGACCATGACTATTTTCTGTGAATGGGTAGTGTGAACACTGTAGCTCCTATCTGTCGATTCCTTAACTCTTCTCTCAAATCAAACTGTAAACTGCTGCTCAACATCAGCCAATGATATCCACATAATACTGCTCAACGTGACGGACTCGTTCTGATCCCGTCCCGTCGCCTCCCGTTCTGTTGCCATAGAGACGTGACAGTGAGCAGTTTTGACTCTTGGCTGACCAACTCCTCATCCAATGAGAACACAGCATATGGAACCAGTGAAGTGCTGGATGGGTGTACAATCTTTTTCTTTTTTTAACAGTTTTTCCAAGGTGTCTAAAAGGTGTAATGTGCTATGTGGCAGCTATGAGTACTGTGTCTTTATTCCAGGTGTGAAACAATGCTGACAAATCAAGATTTTATTATTTGGCTATTCAAAAAAAGTGTACTGTATTTATGACACTATATAGACATAAGTAAAGCTGTTTTTTTTAACATAAATTGTGTTTGTTGTGTTCTTTTTCAATTCGTCAAATCAGTCAACAACAGACACACGTATTGAAAATGGTCTTTATTGCAAGAATTGGACAGAAAATATCACCTTTTGGAACATCTACAAATACACAACAATCTTAGTTATAAAAGTCAAAAATAAGTTAGCAAAAAATAGAAAATAAAATGGCAAAACCACTCTGTAGAAAAAGGGAACGTATTTACATCACTAGCATTCAGTTTAAATTAAGCAGATCTTGGTCAAAACTGCCATGGTACATATTGGCCCCACAAATAAAACTCATGTTGTTCTAAGCATAAAAACACACACACAAAGAAGGAAAGATCTGGGAAAGGTTTCGAAAAGATGAAAAAACTTAAATTAAGTGAGGATGAAAATAACTTTTCTTATTCCTCTTGAGCTCTCTCAGACAGGAGACATGTCAGAGATCCACTCTAGTTACTTGGTGTTGTTCATGCAGCCAAATGGTTGAATCTCTAGTTATAAAAGGCTCCTTTGGGTCTGACAGGCAGGTCTAGACCACAGAATAAGGCAGGGAATAATGGCAATAAGGCCTCGTCGTGAACAGGATTCAGTTTTGCTGGCACAACCATAGATCCGCACAGTTGCAATCCTAATATATTACGAATTTTTTTAATTTATCAAAGGATAAAACGGTACAGCTGAAAAATATATTTAATTGGACTTTGAAATTAGTTTTAATCCTCTGTATCAATTTTTCTTTTATTTTTGTGGATCTCTGTGCATTTATGGGTCCAACGAGTGGAAGGTCTATTTGGGAATGTCCACAGGAAATGCCACGGCTGCATCCGCTGCAGAGATGCTTTCCACGATGGAGGTCAGCGCACGCATGTTCCCCTGCTCCGGAGAGTCGGAGGCACTCAGGAGATCTGCAGAGAGACACAGTCACACAGTCAGTATCAGAGTGACGGCACACTTATCTGCCCATGGTGTCATAATGAGTGTGTGTGTGTGTGTGTGTGTGTGTGAACTCTACTCACCCTCGCTGCCGTAGCTCTGCGTGCACTGCTCTGGAGTGCTGCTCCACTCGGGGCTACTGCAGCAGGTGCTGCCTGAACTGGGCTCGCTTGACGACGACACCTGTTGTCATGGAAATGCACACAGAAGTTGCCGTCAGTCACTGTGTTATGACACGGCACACCCTGCCCCACATAGACACACACACACACACAAATACACACACACAACACCACTACTAAAAATGCATGTGACCCCTCAGAGACAATCTCAGAAGGATTACCTCAGTAAGAGAAATTACACCATCCAATTAAAAAAACATAGATGGAAATAATAAAAAAGATCTTGAAGATCATGAACATTTGACAACGAGAGTTGTCTCCTCAGCTTTTAACCATGAGAAAAGAAAAAACAATCTGAAACATTACTGGGCTTAAAACCAGATGATGACTTAAAACACCACTGAACATGAGGTAAAACACAAAAATATAGATCCATCAATTTGTCGCCACAACTGAACGATCACTTCCAAAGCCAGTGTTCGAGCGGACTCGTTCAACAAAGAACATTTTTGTTTTCATCATTTTTTTCCAATAATTCATTATCTAATGATGTGTGTCTCTACTCCACATTTGTTTATCGTCCCAGCTTCACCTTTCCTGCCACTTTCTGTTTGTCTTTTGGCTCTGTTCTCAGTTTTTAATATGTGACCTTCTAGTCATCCCTCCTCTGTCCTACTCACTCTGGCCTGTGCCGTGCTGGGTCGGTAGTGCAGTCCCTGCTGTCCTGTCTCAGTGTCCTGCTGGTTGAGGGAAGACACCAGGGCCTGCAGCCTTTCGATATACTGGATGGCGCTCCGCAAGATCTCCACCTTGGGCAGCCTCTGGTTGGGGTTCATCAGGGTGCTCCTCTTCAGAGCTTCAAAGGCCTCGTTCACCTTCTTCAGGCGCCTCTTCTCCCTCATCGTGGCTGCTCTCCGACGGTCCATGGTCACTGTCTTCCTTTTGCAAAGCTTACAGGCCCAAGGGAGGCACTGGCCTGGGCAGTGGGCCTCGGAGTGAGGTGACATGCTGGACGGAGAGGCTTTTTCCTCTGTTCCAGTGACGCCAACTCCAACACCCCCAGACAGACTCGTGCACAAACCCATCATGGAGTTCCTGTCCTGGTAGCCGCCTTGGTCGTACCCCCCGGGCAAGCGAGAGGGGAAATAGCTGTCCCCTCCTTCATAGAAGCGCTGGTCAGGGAAAAAATAAGGGTTGGTCTCGAAAAGCTCCATACTGGACAACACTGTGGTCTGGATTTGAGGGAACGAAGATCCCTGCTTCCCCTGGAACCTCTCTTCTGTGATATGGTCTTCGGCTGGAGCGTGTGTTGGGAGTGTACGTATGTGTGCGTGCCTGTCCTCGCCCCCTTGCCTTTAGTTTGTGATGAGTGGAAGACGTTTGGAGAACAACTGGTGTGGAGCAACTGTAGGCTGGCATTTAAACCCCTCTGCCTGCTGTAGGATCACAGGGTTAAATTTAGCACGAGCCCCCAGAAACCTGACCCGACGTTTAGCTGTTGCTGCACATCTACACTTCACATCTCTGTTGGGCCCTGCTCTCTGGGGCTTTGGGGCCCGTTTGTGTTTATGCGTGCGCGTGTGTGTGTTTCTTAAGAGGCCAGGATATGATCAAGTTCCAGTGGAAATGGGAGAGATAATCTCGGATCAAATATGCCTGTTTTAATGAGCTAATCCCAGACTAACGTCTCCCTCCGTGACACCATACATGTCCCCTGGCTTCGGTGGGTAGGTCGGGGGGTCCAGAGGCAGCTGTCACTTCCACTGGGAGCCAATGATATGCAATGACAAGAAGGTGTTCATAGTTCATAGTCAACAAATCATAGTTGTTGATGGGGAGGGAGTGAGGCCCGAGATTGTTGTTTACTCAAAACTGGGTCACAGATAAACACTTGTTCTCTGTTGTGAAGGTTCAGAATCATGAATGAGGTCGATGTCAAATATGTAAAAGCTCCGATGCCACAAAGTGAAAGGGTCCGGCCGTTGTGGGCGCGTATCATTTTGATGTAATCACATTCATATCTGCTGACACTCCCTCTAAGAGGATTGCACAGTGACCTCAGCATCACTGGACTCTGAACCAGACAAGCCTGTGCAGGACCAAACAGAGAATTGTTCAGTCAGTCAAACGCTCACTTGACACCGGCTCCCGTTACTTTCAGAATTCAAGAGAAAATAACGAGTCGAGGAACGGCCTTCGTATGTCCTGTCCTCTTCCAGTCAGCCGTAGCATTAGCGTTAGCCACCAGGTGTTAATCCTACCAGGACATGTCCCACCTCATAGCTCACCAGCAAAATCAGACTGGCTTCCGCTGTAGCGCGGACGAGCAGCCAAGACACACACTTCTGTCAGCAGAGAAGGAGACTGGAATGACAGGCATAGTGTGAGATGTGTCACATCCCTGTGTATCCCATGTCACTACCACAGGTTAATCACAGCAACACACATATCTGTCAGGAAACGTTTGCTGGAGACAGAAGGGACTGCTCTGTATTGTGGCCATAAAACCTACAGAGACGTACTGGTGACAAAAGACGAGCCAGAGCTTTGTCTCACGTCGTCCTGTCTCTTCCTCTGAATGCTTTTACTTTCATCTACATGTGCTAAAAACCGTCTTCCACCATAAGTTTATAAACACACTTTGAATGTTCAACTAGAAATAGGGTTATGAATATGAAATTCCAGAGATGAACAAAGGACTGTCTGTGAACTGGAATAAGTGAATAAACTTTAAAGGAGGCATGCATTCGATTTAAGTTTGTGATTTTCTTGGTCGTTACATGGTGCATGCTCGCTGAGAGGGATGTTCACTGGTAAACCTAAACAGAGCAGAGCTGTCATCATTGTTATACTTTAAAAAAATATATATATTTATAATTAATAAATGCCAAAAAACTATCATATTAGTGCTTTAATGAATGTAAGTGCACAGTACATCTACATAAACTGCTCCAAAAAATCAATGGAACACTTAGTCATCACAGTATAACACCAAGTCAGTTTAACTTCAGGGTTATCATCTGTCCGTTTAGGCACAAGTCACAGTGATTAACCTGATTTGGTGCAAATTAAAGTGACAACAGGTGCAATGGAGAAGCAAACTCAAGACAACCCCTCAAAAGGGAATGGTGTTCCATGTGATGGCCACAGACAGCTGCTCTCTCTTTATCCTTCCTCACTGATTATTCTATAGTTAAGTGATCTGCTAGTGTCCTTGTCCTTACTGGTAGCATGAGGCTGTACCTGCAGCCCATTCAGGTTGCACTGGTTGTCCAGCTCCTACAGGATGGCTCATCCATACGTGCAGTCACAAGAAGGTTTGCTGTGTCTCCAGCAAAGTGTCAAGAGCATGGAGAAGATACCAGGAGACTGGCCATTACACAAGGAGAGCTGGACCGGGTAGTAGAAGTCAAAGCTGCAGCAGGACCAGTGTCTGCTCCTTTGTGCGAGGAGGAACAGGAGGTGCACTGCCAGAGCCCTACAAATGACCTTCAGCAGGCTACACGTGTGCATGTTTCTGACCAAACCGTCAGAAACAGTCTCCATGAGATTGGCATTGGCCAGAGAACACCAGAATTGGCAGGGCTGCAACTGGCGCCCTGTTTTCTTTACAGATGAAAGCGGGTTCATACTGAGCACATGTGACAGGCCTGAGTCTGGAGAAGCTGTGGTGACGTTATGCTGCCCACAACATCACACAACGTGACTGGTTTGGCAGTGGGTCAGTGATGTATCCTTGGAGGGTGGCACAGTCCTCCATGTCATAGCCAGCAGTACCTATGAGCAGTACCTTGACTGCTGTTAGATACTGCAGTGGTCCCCGGGTTCCTCCTGGTGCAGGACAATGCCCGGCCTCATGTGGCAAGACATTGATGCCATTGACTGGCCCCTCGTTCCCCTGACCTTAATCCAAATTGAGCACCTTTAGGACATTTTGTGTTGATGCATCCGACACTGCCATGTACTGATAGACATGTCACAGACAGTCCAGGAGCTCACTGATGCCCTGATCCAGGTCTGGGAGGAGATCCACCAGGACACCATCCAGTAACTAATCAGGAGCACGACCAGATTTTATCAGGAGTGTTTATACAGGAACACAGAGGGCATACAAACCACTGAGTCACATTATGAGTTGCAATGATGAAATTCATACAAGTTGAATCCGCCTGTGATTACAACTTTTCACTTTTTAAACCCAGGGTATCACGGGGCCACCATACAGTACAGAGACAAACAACCACTCACTCTCACATTCACACCTATGGTTTATTTAGAGTTTCCAATATGCATATTTGGACTATGGGCTGGACATGCAAGCCGGACTACCGAGAGAAAACCGACACAAACACTAGGAAATTATGCAACCTCAAAAGGAGCTTTGTTTATTATTTACAATAAAAATTCACTGCGAAATAAACTTAGATTTTCAGATCACACATACATACACTACCAGCAAAACCACCAGGCACCATTAGGATTTCAGTATCTTGCCACTTCCGAATGCAGACTGAAGAAGACTGGGAATTGAACCACCCAACTGGTAAGTTTAACTCCTGAGCCACAGCCTCCCATATTACATCAGATCACTTTTTATAATTTGCAATTCTTTAATAACAGTAGCCTTTGTTATCTGTTTTATTTCTCTGTATAATTTTAAACATAAAAATCTAAGTTGTGATTTAAAATGTAAATTATGTAATGACTGCAGGCAGCATACTTCCAGCTCTGGGACTGGGTGACAGGCGGTGGTGTGGCCTGCTGGTCGTGGTCGGGTTTGGGGTTGAGGCGGAGTGGTAGCTTGGCGCAGGGCTGACAGGTTAGTCCGTGATGGATAGTCACTGATGGTGGAGCGAGTACAAAGACGCCTGTGTTGGACTCAGGGGTGAAGCAGGGAGGAGGGGTGGGGTCTGCAGTGTGTCAGAGTCACTCATAACCCTCTGTCATCTTAACCCATTGTCAGCAGAACTGGAGATCGCATGTGTGTGTGTTTCTGTGTGTGTCTTGTCGCAATGTCGGCCGCACACTTGTGTCTCGTTTGAGGAGCAAGTCCCCTCTCAGCATTTCTGAAGTGAACACTTGAGATGCAGTAAACCAGGGAGGAGTGTGGGTGTTTACTCACTGTGTGCAAATACTCTACAGATCTCTACCCAGTGAAGGAGTCATGATAACAAAATACATATCAGAACAAACATTCACCATAACAAGTGGCCACTGAGATTACACCTGGATTTCATTTGTCTTTTTAAAACTGGTACGTCTATGTTTTCACTGTTTGTACCTGATCACCCACAATTTTTTTCTTCAACTATAATCTTACTTGATTTTATTATAAAGCCCATGTAAATAGCTCACAGAAATAAACAGTAATAAACCTTCTCTATGAGAAATCATTTTTGTCATGTTTGAAAATGTAAAAGCCAAGTTGGTTACACTGAAGAACATGTCTGTACATAACATACATTGTGTATGTGTGCACAAGGGTTTATGGGCCCCATTTGTGCGTGTTCATGACTATGCACGCCTGTGTGTGTGTATGTGTGTGTCTGTGTGTGTGGGCTGTGCGTAGCGGGGTTTGCCCTGTCACTGCAACACTGTTGCACTTCTTGTCATTGACAAGCAGCAGCACATTGTGGGACAGCTGAGCGGGAGGGAGGAGGAGGAGGGAGAGAGGGATCAGGCCTCTTCACCCCAGGTTAGCCTCAAAATCATCACTGACCTGGAGAACTGACATCCGAGCACACACTGGAGATCTCAGAGATGTAACAGGAGAATAACACAACAGCAGTCAGGGAGAAGATTAAATGTGGATAAACCAGGACCTCAGTCCAGTCAGTTACATTGTAGGATACAGTAACCACAAAGTCAGAATCATTCATGTTTTGTGATGCTGTGATGTACAGGTCGTCTATTTTCTACTACTTCATTTGGGAAAACTTATGGGGAAAATACAGACCGTGCTTTGGGACAATTATTTTAGTTTGTTAAATCATGTTGACATTTTTTTGAGGAATCCGAATAATATAAAATGGTATCCTTGGAAAATGTATTCTTTGTTTTTCCTTGTTTGAATAGAAGGATTAACTCCAGATTATCTGGTGATTGTTTGGAATCATTTACAGACATACATTGGCTACATTTTCCAAACAATCACTACCAAACCATCGTGATAATGTAGCTGACGATGGGCGAGAGGCGGGTTGCACTCTTGACTGGTCGCCCACACCGACACAGGGAGAACACACAAACACTCCACACTGAACCAGGATTCAAACCCAGAACCTTGTTTAGAGTATACATTCCCATTCAACGCTTATCCTTTATGGGTCACGGGTGGGGTTGGACCCAATCCCAGTTTAGTTCACTAATAATGAATGTTCATTTCTACATTTACGTTTGTGTCAATTTGACAAAACTTGGTAAAGCTTTATTGCATCACTCATTACAGCTGTTAAACAAAACTTAAGTTGTTTACCACCAAATTACTTATTTAATACAACATGTAGGGTACTATGGGTGTTTGTAGTAGATATGAAGATGAGATTTTAGATAATAAACAGTAAAAGAAACATAGTAAATGAAAAACACGTGTCTGCATTAGTTAACCGTGTTAACTCTGGACTCGTGCCACGACATCATGTACAAGATGAAGTACCTCTGGCAGAGGACACAGTCGCCATAGTGACAGCAACAGATGCCAGAGTGTGACGCTTCAGAGCCTTTTCCTTCTGTCACCATGATTGTCAAACAGCAGAAAGTCTCTCTCTGAGATTATGGTGATTTATAACGACTATAATATTAATGGTGTAAGATGACTAAGCAGTGAACTCCTCCCAGATGATCATCAAATAAATGACCTTACTGCTGTGGATCAAATGAATGGGAGCAGTCCGAGCTGAATACTACACAACTGTGAGCCCCTCCCCAACTATTTCTGTTGAGTAATGAAGCTTGCATAAGCTGCAGTACTGTACCGTTTGACTGATGTCTAAAGGTGATGTGACACTATTACTGTCCTGGCTAAACATTGGGAGAATACGCTCATTCATTCCAGTTCAGAGCGAAGCGCCCCACCTGTGTTTCCACGGGGCTCTGGAGGCCTGGAGAAAGCTTTCAAAGTCAGGGGGGCAACAGTAGTTCTGTAGCCCAGCCATGCTGCTGCTCACTGGGGCTTTTATCACAGCGTAATCCCCTACAACAAACAGAATGGCCGGCATGTGCATATGCAGCTGTCGCAGTCTTAGTGCAAGTGGTGTCATGTTAAATCGCAGGAATGGACTGAGCCCCTGAGCCATCCGCCGCCCTTCCCTTCGCTGGCATCCCACTCACTGTGAGGCTCCAGCACACGCAGACAAACACACATACACACTTACACTTACGTACACAACCCACTTCCCACTAACATACTCTGCAGCACATGGCAGCGCTAAAGTGTCCACTGTAATTTGTGTCCCACACAAACAGTCCGATTATTTACATGACCCACTGTATGTTCCAGTGATGCCACAGTTGTATCATAACTCAAAAGAGGCATCAGAGACAGAAATCTCAGGAGAGCAGATATACCTTCATCAAGGCCCAGCCGTCCCCTTATGATACATGTTTTACATTCACTA
Source organism: Pleuronectes platessa (assembly GCF_947347685.1). NCBI lineage: Eukaryota > Metazoa > Chordata > Actinopteri > Pleuronectiformes > Pleuronectidae > Pleuronectes > Pleuronectes platessa. Next base: position 17,854,075 of record NC_070627.1, read on the forward strand.
GGTCCAGACTCTTAATTGGATCTGATTTAATGATTACAGCCACACAGGAGGTTATGTTTTCATCTGCGTTTGTTTGTTTGTCAGCTGGATTACATAAAAAATGGTTAACTGATTTACATTCAATCTAGTGGGAGGTTGGGGCATGACCCAAGTAAGAACCCATTAAAGGGATAGTTCACCCAAAAATTCACTCATGATCTACTCACCTGAAACCGTGTTCGTGGATCACAGAGGACACTTAGGCTAAAAACATGATGTAAATGACCTTGTTCCGGGTCGAATATAAATGTCGTGGCTTACGGACTCGAAGAATTGGTCCATATTTACTACAATTGGATTGGATTTGGCTGCAACACTTTTTACCCTGTGAATCCTATAGTGTTTTGTGGACTCAAACACTTCACCCACCCGTCCATCGGCAGTGTTGTGCCAGTTCACACTTCAAATGAACCAGTTCAAAGTTCAGTTCATGCAGATGAAAAGGAACTAGCTCACGTTTGTTACGTTTTTTTTGTTACGATCATGTATTTAGTTATTAATCGATGGTGTCGGATCATGAATCCGGATCGCTCAGGTCATTCTAACACTGAGTTCTGACTGTATCTCATGTTGTAGTGAACACAAAATATTGACAAGTCATTGTTCATTATGTTTAAATGCAGCCTCATAAACTCTGGAGCGAATCAAACAAACACTAAGTTACTTCAAGTGCTGATCAGGTCCTGATAACTAGTGATGAGTGTTTAGTAGTCCCAGTGAGAGCAGGTCTGAGTGGAGGAGGACACAGAAACTCCAGCTCGGTACAAACCAACCGCAGCTTCTGCTCTGATCACTGAGCGGCTGTGAACAGATAAACTCTGTTTTCACTGTTTCCATTGTTCTTCAACAGGGTCACTGAGCGGCTGCTTCACGTGAACGAGCTCTGATCTCACTACGTGTGTCGCTCTGAGCGACTGAGTGGGGGCGTGGCCCCGGGGCCTGGGTGTGTACCCGCTCCTGGTATTTCACATGATGGCCTAATACGGTGATGATTTTAAAAAAATGGTGACTCCAGCGAGATTGAACGTTGATTACGTTCACGTTCATCATATGTAAACTGATAAGTTCAGTTTAATGGTTACAAAAATATGAATGCCGTTCATTGAACCATTCATGCACAACACTGGTCATCGGCATAGTGGTTAGTAGATGAGTGAATTTTCATCTTTCGGTGAACCATCTTTAAATGTCAGTAGAGATTTGAATCAGGGAAGATTAAGGAATTATTATTATAATTAACATAGCGAAATAAAGTGTTTTTCAATATAATTAGGATCATATTATCTTTCAGACAATAATTCAAGGATTTTAATTGAAAAAAAAAAACAGCAGGTTAGCAGAACAGATTTCTATGAGTGTCTGCAACTCGGTGTAGATCTGAATGAAAGTTGCAACACGTCATTCAAGTTCCCTGTTACATCATTGGCGTTAAGTTACTTGATCGGTCTCTCACTTTTTGAAAGAGAGCTCAGGCTCGAGACATCTTACAGCGTCCTTGAGATCCTCTCTTTGTTTGATTTGAGCTTCTCACCTCAGGCAGGAGATACAAATGACCAAAGTCTAAGTCCAAGAGGTGGAAAATCATTTCATAACTCTGGCCATCAAACTATTTTTCTAATGATGACCTAGATGATTAGACATTTCTTGTTCAGCCCTGATGACTGATGAGGGTCTTATTTTAGGTTTCAATGACAGTTAGTTATAAATTAATGCGATGCCAATGTTATTGACGGTTTTACTAGCTCCGGATTTTCTATTATTCGATGTATTAAGGTATTTATGTATTTCAATGTTTTTCATTCTTCTGCACGATTCTGTGCCAGTGTTTCCTCTGAATTGTATCTGTCTGGCTGCAAAATAATGCAAAAAAATCCCCTCTGGAACAATTTGGTTGAAGTAGAAAATCCGGATTTACTGAATTTTAATGATTTCATTAGGGGCTCTTGGGCCTTGGCAGAGGTAAGCGCTCGACTGAGTGTCATTATGGTTCTCAAACAAGCAATGAAAATGTTGAAAAACACCCACTCTCGCAATTTTTTGGAGGACACAAAAATGTTTTTCCTGGATTTGTACCAAAATCTAAAGAGTTCTTCCCTGACCCATCCTACCACCAGGTTTTGTGATAATCTGACCAGCAGGTTTTACCTAATCCAGATAACGAAGAAACAAATGCAAATGAAAACATCCATCTATGTGACTCTGCCAGTCTATCCTCCGTTCATCAGAAAGGTATCCGACAGGGGAAAGCCAGACCCTCATAAAATCATCAAATTTCAATTTGTGGTCAATTTACACCTTGACGTTGCCCATGTGTAAACCACAATCGCCTCTTGAGGGACTTGGCTGAATTCTGTCTGGGGCCATTAATGTGTGAACGCAGGCCGAGTGAATATGTGAGGTCTAATTGGATCACCATGTGAAAACTACACCCTGATCCCAGTCTGTCCAGCTTTTCAATGTCATATCTGGCTTCCTGCTGTGCTTACAAGGAACGACAAGCTTAAGTGTCACATCTCGATCCCTCTCGGCTAGTCCTACTCTTACTTTGAAATCCTCCCCCATCTTTATGACTCTTTCCATATACTATCTTTGTTTTTCTCTGGCTCCACTGACCTTCTCCCATGTCAGCAGTGGGACAAATTTAGCAGACTGGTTTCTTGAACGACCGAATAGTTGGACACAACAGCAGCAATGATGTGTATGTGCGTCTGCATGGAGGTGAGAAAAGACAGGTCCAGGTCAGGAGGATACAGTTACAGATACCCAGACACATAAGCTGAAGAAAGCAAGAGAGGGGAAACAGGCCGAGGCTCGCCGTCCTGGAGGAATCTAGACGAAGGACAAAGGATGAGAGGGACACAGAAATATAACGTGAATAAAGATGCTTCACAGAACTGATCGAAGGCAGTGGGCACAATAAAGTGGTGACAAATATGGGAGCAATGCTCAGTAAAGGGCCTCCGTCCTAACTATTTTCCCTCCAGGAAGTATTGAATACACCATGAGGGATGAAGAGAGAATGTGTTAAGTTATTCTGGGATGTTGGGATGGAGGAACGGTCGCCATGGAAACATGGAGATCCCCCCCGAACCACTCCCTGAGTGGTGCCATTCGACAGTTGCCAAGCTCGGGCTGCCATGTTGCCAGGGGTGTTGTGCCATTCTTCCTCTCTACACCCGGTGATATGCCAGACGCCACTGACAAAGCTAGTGTGCCATTCTCGAATTAGACGCAACAGGAGGAAACGTTTTGATATGACCGTTAGGAACGTTTAGAGCTGTGGTGTCACTGGGAGGACATGACCGACCTTCCTCCCTGGTATTAGGTGGAAACTACAATACATTTAACTACATTCCTAACCCAAGAGTACAAATTTAAAAAAATCTTCGCTGCGAGTATTTAAATGTCTATCAATTTCAACAGCTGATGTGATTTACTCAAATATTTTGAGAATACGAGAAAACTCTTTCACAGTTGGAGCTTCTCAAATGTGAGAGTTTGCTGCTTTTCTTTCTTTGTCATCAAAGTGAGTATTTAGGACGACAGCTTGGACAAAACAAGCAGTTTTCAGTTGTGACGTTTACTTTTGAAAAAAGACATGAGATGCAGCCCTACATGAAATCAAAGGCTATGAAGGAAACTATTTACATATAATAATATACCAGTCTGGTTTAGAACCTTTTTATGTAATGCTTAAAGTTCTTTAAGTACTTTTATTAAACATTTTCAATGCAGAGCTTTAACCAGAATGTGAATATTTTTTTATGTGGTAATGAAACTTTTACATAAGAGTTTAGATCTGAATGATTCTTCTGTCACCTGTGGTTTTCAACATGAATTAACTTGGAGTAAAGCTGCTGCCTCAAATAAAGTTTTTTTTCCAATTTGAATAAAGTACTTGTATTTATGAAAATGAATTTTACGCACATTGGGTGTTTTGGAAACTCTTATTGAGGTGTCAGATGGTGGAGGGGACTTCAGGTAACATCCTCTAATAATCAATCAAATATATTTTGTATAGCCCATATTCAGAAATCTTAACAAGGTGTGACATCCTGTGTCCTTAGCCCTCAACAGGAGCAAGGAAAAGCATAGAGACCTCAGAGAGAGCCACATGTGAGGGATCTGTCTCTCAGGACAGACAGAAGTGAAAAAAGATGCAGCGTGAAGCTGAACACTTCAACAAAATTACAATATTTCTAACACTGATAAGAAGAGAGTTTTTAACAATGTAAATATGTGTCAATGTTTTAAATATTTATAGATAAGGAAATGTCTGATAGAGATTAAGGGGGGGAAGAAATGACAATTGAAATGGAGGAGTTATATGGTCGGTATCTGAGTATCACGTTGGGGTAAAACTTTTTCCTAAAGGTCAATATGTCTCTTCAATATGTCTCTTCACCTCTCAATAAGTGGACAAAAAGCTAGCAGATACAAACAAGCAGCACTAGAACAGTGAAGAAGCAGAGGAGTCACAGGTGCTGAGGCCCTGTCAAGACAGAGAGGACACATGACAGCTGGCCTGTCATACAATGACTTATTCTTTAACCAGAACACACACACACACACACACACACACACACACACACACACACACACACACACACACACACACACACACACACACACACACACACACACACACACACACACACACACACACACACACACACACACACACACACACACACACACACACACACACACACACACACACACACACACACACACACACACACACACACACACACACACACACACACACACACAGGTAAAGAGGGTATAGAAAGACTTTTTCCTCAAACAGGCCCGGTGGTGGTAAACAGGGACTACCCTTTCCCGATGTCCTAGAGCAATGGGAGTAAGGTCAACACACTCTAAAAAATCTGAAAAAAATTCAGCTCACTTTAGAATGTAGAAACAAGCTACAGAACTCTATACACAAGGCCCTGACTGGGTTGTGGTTTTCGCAGACATCTATCTTTTGTGGCATTTGAGGACACAACAAACAATGTTGGGACTTTAAAGGGACAATGACGTCACCTTTTAAATAGCTCCTCATTAACAAACACACACACCTGACAGAACACAGCATAATGGGGACCATTATTTTATTACCCTAAAATTAGGTCAAACTTATATATTTTTTTAAATAAGAAATATATATATATATATATATAAAAAAAATCCAGTTCTGTTATTCTTCATCTTGTGGTTAAGCTCAGAATTGGGATCACTTATTTTTAAGTGATCCCAATTCTGAGCTTAACCACAAGATGAAGAAAAACAGAACTGGATTTTTTTTAGCATTTGTTTGGAGCGAACTTCAAATACCTATTACAATTGTAAACAGGATTTGCATACAGCAAAACCTAATTTCTTAGCAGCCACACACGCTAAAAACAAAAAAAAAATGGGCATTATGAACTTCCATTAGCTTGTCTGCTGAAGTATTACTTTTATCCACTTTAAAATAACATTTTTTGAAACATTTTGCCTTTTAAAACGTTAAGGCATCAGCCAAACCACAATGCAAACAAAAACAAATGAACACAAGTCAGTGGATTTACAGCTTTTGCTGCTCTGCCTTTCTCTTTGCAGTTGTTCCCCGGTTTCTCACAAAGTCCCTTATATTTTGCACTGTTCGTTGTGCTAACACGGAGCCTTCGACCATCTTGCAGTGACTGCATTCATGTTTGGTGGCTAGTCTTCCTTTGAGTATGTAAGCTTTGAAGTGCCGCATTACTGCAGCCTCCTCAGCCTTGGACCAGATCTTCTTTTTCACTTTTCTGGAATGATGTTCTTGATGAGTTTTGCCTGGAAGATATACAGGAAAATATGTAGAAAACATTTGTCACACAAACAGAAAACAAACTGTGTTGGCTACTTGGATCCATCAAAACTTCCAACTAATTGTCTCTTTGATGAAAATTCTTGATAACTTGTTACCTGTTGACGGTTCACTTGATATGATTTTCCCCATCTACATCGGTCTAACTCAGTTGTTAATATTCAATCAATGTTATTAATTCACCATTCAGAGGTTTTTATGTAGTGGATGATTTGTGTATATTGTATATACAATACTCTGCACAAGTTTTAGGCAGATAAATCTGGGATGCTTATAAGAGTAATACCATTAATAGTTTGAGATTTATATATTAACTGTTAATAGAAAAAAACGAAGTCAAATCAATATTTGGTATGAGCACCCGTTCTCCTGTATACTTGGCAGGTAGGTTGTTCAGCATCCTGGGGAAGTCCCCATTGTTCTGCTGTGCATTTGAACTGTCTCAATGTCTCTTCTGGCTCTGCATATAATCCCACATTGACATCATGATGTTAAGATCAATCAATCAATCAAATTTTATTTGTATAGCTTGTATTCACAAATTACCTCATATCTCATAGGGCTTTAACAGGGTGTGACATCCTCTGTCCTTAACCCTCAGCAAGAGTAAGGAAAAACTACTAAAAACCCTTTTAACAGGGTAAAAATACATAGAAACCTCAGAGAGAGCCACATGTGAGGGATCCCTCTCCCAGGACGGACAGAAGTGCAATAGATGCCACGTGCAGGAAAACATCATCAAGATTAAAGTCTTCAAGATTAAAGTCTCTAGCAGCATTTGATGAGGGTAGACATCCCGAAGGACAACCCCAACATGACATGCCAAGCAGTCCCGCTGCAATCACGATCAGGGGCCACATTTATAACCCAGTGCATAGGATTCACTCTAAAAGTGTATATGTGCACCTGGAAACGTTTGTACGTGGCTCTGCCTCATATCTTGCCCTCTGCAAGCCGACATTCAACCATAAATGGTCAATGCAAAGCAAATAATGAATTTCAAATTATCCTGCTGACCAATGGGTTTCCACGATGAGTCACAGCGTCAAGCAATGACAAGAGGAAGCAAAACTTTCTGACACTGACATCAAGGTGTTTGTTACTGAGGTGGAGTTGAAGAGCGATTTTATGGGACAGCATTGATGTCCCTAATAGAAAAAAATACACAGATACACTGCTGCTGCAGATAATATAGTGAGTAAGAGTGAGAATAGTAGAAAGAACAGTGCCTGAAATAAAAAAAGAAAAGTATCGCTTCACACTGTGGGAACTTGTTGGATCGCCTGTTATTATTTGAATCATCCAAAGTTCCAGGATTATTAAATTCATAGCAGCTGTGATGCCCCAAAGCTATAAAAAAATGTCAGAATTATTTTGATATGACTGTTTGTGTACTGGGATGGTTCGGTTCCATTGGTCCATCTAATACTTCAGCACAAAAATCCAAGATTACAGATCTGTAGGATCTGTATTAACTGATGAGTCATCATCATGGGACAAAAACTCTGATCAATGAAACTTAATTTCCTGCATCCATCACGCACGAGTGTCATCGATGTATTTATTTTATTTAGAGCAATCGGACTTATTACTTCACACATCATTGGATCCTAACCTCCCCCTCTGAGGTGTTATTTGTAAAAAGAAGTTGGAAAGTGAATAGTTTCTTTATTTTTTGTAAGTGATCTCATTCACTGCAGCGATTTTACACACACGTCCTTAATGATACATGCAATGTTGGAAGATATAATTAAAAACTATGAATTACTCGGCTCTCTCTCATCTGTTTAATGGAATCTGAACGTAATTTGCTGTAAATTGTTTTATATATTTTTCAATTAAAAGGCTCCTATGGAGCAGTTATGTCGCGCAAACACAAATAAGCTGTTGGTTTTAATGTTAACGATGAAGCGGTTTAATAGTCTGGCTGTAGTTCACCTCCTCACGTCAGCATCACCATTTACCATCTCCAAAATGTGTGTACGCATGGTCTGAGTTAGCCTGGAAGTGCGCATTCTCTCGTCAATATAGTTTTTATAAATCCCATCGTTTGTGCGAGAAGCGAGACATTTTGTGCATATGCAACGGTTATAAATGAGACCCTGGGACTGTGTGGCCATGTGTTGCAGACGTCTTATGGCAGAGGATAGTTATTTTAGTGCAGAATGAATTTGGGACAGAGGCGTGCCTGATGGTACTAAGTAGTTTTGTACAAAAGCAACGGAACTTGCAATAGAGAGAAATTGAGATGCACAGATGCAGGGGTAGAGAGGAGTATGACATGCAACAGAGGTCCTCACCAAGAATCCAACTTTGCAGTTATCTAGTATGCTTCTTAACCAGCAACTGTATAATTTTTTCTATTAAATTCAATCATTCTATTTATATGATGTCTTTATTAATTGCATTTTTTTTCTTTAATACCATTCTTAAATGCCTTCAAACTTGCCTTACCTTCAGACGGAGAAGCAGTCTCATCTACTGTGGACGACACAGTTCCTGCTACACACAATACAACAAAAGTAGTTTTTTACACAGGATAAGGTCAATTTTAGCAATAGAAACATAACTTTAGGGTGTGGTAACTTGCCTAAATCTGCAGTTTCCTGGACCTGTTCTGTGAGTGTAGAAGCTAATGCAGCACCAACAGGCTCGGCATTTCCACCTTCTGATGCTGTGACAGCTGTGTCACTCTCATCCGACTCACCCTCACTGTCCTTGGCCTCAGTGTCAGTCAGTGCAAGTTCCTCTGGGAAAAGGTAACATGAATAGCTCATCATTACATGAAAAGCTTATAAATAATCAATTAACAATTGGAAATTATATATTAGCTCACTATAGTAGTAACGTTAGGTAAATCCACAAAGGTAAAGGTGAGGTTAAACAGTAAAAAGCCTTTGGATTGAGATGCGAAAATTACAAAATCTGAAGCAGACGGTCAATTGCCGTGAAAGCCTTCCTATTGTGCATTCAAAATGGATTTAATTATAAATTGTGTGCACAAAAAATATATGTAAGGACTTCTGAGGCTATTTAATAATACTGATTTGAACAACCAAGTTTTGTAAAACGTTCACACAATATGATCATAAAGCATTATCTTAATACAATTGCAGTGCAAGTTGATAAACCACAATGTTGATTTATTTCCTAGCTTTGCAGTAGTCAGCAGTAGAGTATTTGATTCTTAACAGAAGACATGCCATATATTTGGACATGAAATGTGATCTGTGCAAAGAAAAAGTTAGTGACCAGGGAACTAAGGCTAGTCCAGATGTCTTTGATTTGATGTTCAGAATAAAAAGCATACAACCCTAAAATGACATCCTTACGTGCTAATTTCTATACACACCTTCTAGTTCAATCTCATCCAGAGATTTCCCTTGCAGGCTGGAGAGATGTCCCTTTTCCATGGTCAAAAGCAGTTTTGAAATCTTGGCCAGTTGTGTGGTGGGAACTGGTAATCTATAAAAATCTCTGTGAACACGAATGTCATGACCAAGAAAATCTGCAACCTGATCAAGTTCATTGTTTTTTAAATTTAGTACTTGGGAAAGTGTGGCAACATGCTTCCTGAGCTGTGTAGACCTGAGGTGCTCAGGGTGCTTTGCTCCACACTGGCTTGCATGGACACGCAAAGAGTCCTGTCCTCTATAGTGGCTCATTGACTTGGGTCTCGCAAACAAGAAGACATTTGTGGCACAAATACCACACTCAGACCGTTTACTAATCAAAAGTGACAGAGCATCTAAAACACTTGGGGTGAGCAGAACTGCAACTTTTCTCCCTCTTTTTCCCATAATTTCTATTCTGCTAAAAAAGTTGCAGAGCTTCTGTTCAACATGTGATAGTCCGATAGCAACATCGTCATGGAGCTTTGAGCAGTCCCTCTGCTCAAAGCTTTTGAGGCGCATCTTCGAAACCTCCCCAGCACGTCTACGATTAAAAACAATTATTTGTGAAAGTGTAGCATTTGCAAGACGACCATAATTTTGAGCCGTGGCCTCCTCCTTCAATTTGCTAAAGGCACTTTCTGCAGATTTCTGGAGGAACTGATGAAGCATCTGAACATCTTCTGTGAAGGGTAGAGTTGATGGTTTGTTGTACTTTGCATCACTCAGCGTGTTCAGTGCACTGTGAGACACCAACTCAGCCCACTTGGATGTGTACAATTTTTTGAAAAAGCCAGTGGACTTGACCAGTTCATCATCTTCAGCCATGAGGGCCCGACAATGAATGATGTCATTGATTTTGTTCAGAGCATGTCCTAATTTAAGTGCAAGGCTGGGTGTTCGGTATGACAGCTTTTCATCATCGAAACCTGAAACTTTTTTCACTGCTTGCACAACTGTCTTAAAGTTTGCAGGTTTAACAGCGTCCTCTAGGTTATGTACTGAGAAGTCCGTGCGCAAACATAACAACAGACGTCCGATTTCACGAAGCTTCTGTCTTATGTATTCATATTTTGTAGGGTCGTGTCCGTGCCTGTTGTAAAGTGACTGGGCAAACTGAATAATTGAAAAGTCATTCCGCACAACAGAGGTAACCTCATCCTGCCTCATTACACTAATCAGCTTCCACACTCCACTTGGAATCTGCTGACAGGACATAGACTGTTGAGCTCCAGCCAAACCCAGCACTTTTGTTCTTCCAGGTTCTTCATCCAAATCTTCTGGCTTGCAGGGGCATCTGCGGACATGTCTCCAAAGCTCCTTACGAATGTACATTCCTTGACAGTACATACAGTGAATAAAGTTTCCTGCTACAACTTTAGCTTTTGTTTTTTTCTTCACCTTCAGTTGTCCGGTTCCTTCTTGTAAAACTGTAGCGTTATGTCTAAAATTTCCTTTATTCCTCATTTTTTCTATCAGTTTTTTGCGCTCTTTGGAGTGCTCAGGGAGAGAAAATGCATGTACAATTTCAGCATGTGTCTTATGCGTTTTCAAGTGGCGTGAAATTTTGCTTTGTGGTTTACCACAAACATAACAGAAATTTTTTTTGCTCAATGTCAGATGTGTTGATTCTGGTTTGTGAATCTCAGCTTCACCCTCTGGCTTATCATTCGACATTTTAGCAGCATTGGCACCCATGTCATCTTCAAGAGGTTGCCAAGACTTTGACGTGCTGGGTACAACTGGAAAGCTTGTGTCTGACACTTTAGATGTTCTGACATCGGGCATCGCTGGATTTACTTGAATCTGTTCTCGTTTTGAATGATTAGACATAAAGGGCACTCTTGCATCTGAGTCTTCATTATCTTCATCTTCTTCATCTTCTTGTGACTCAGAGTCTGGTACGTATTCCATATCAGACATGTTCTCCTGATCTGACGACAGCTCACCCTCAGGACATTCAGAAAACTGCTGCCCCTGAAATGGTGAGAAAACAGTTTGAGTGGTGATTTACATTTTATAGACAGTGTTTACCTTAGATCGCACCTTGATTCACAGGAAATTAGTGAGATCACACTACAATCCATCTTGCCAGTCTTCAAGCTATGTGTTAGTGGCTGAAACCCAGTGGTTAAGACCAATCAGTGTGGTGCGTTTGAAGGTGTAACGACTGTCCATGATGAAGAAAGTGAGGTGCAAACTTATTGGTAGTATTTTTTTTTAATGTGCCTGCCCTTTCTATACAGTTTCTAGGGTGAACTTACCAGATGGTTATGTGCAACAGTGTAGGAGTTAATTGGGTACTCACCTTTGAGTGGTGTTGGAGGTTATCATTTATTCGTCTGAGGCAGGATTTATGCCAGACTCCTGAACAGACTGCAACACATTTTGAATATATTAATTTAAACTATGACAGTCTATTTAAGTTGTTATCCTATCATAACACTGCAGTAGTTTGGAATACAACAATGTTTCAATGAAACTTGGGATGCTGCGTAAAATGTCATAATTAGCAAATCATTTAAACCCATTACTTGATTGAAAATTATACAAAGACATACATATTTACTGTTGAACCTGAGATTTTCTTTTGAGTTGCTCATTTTTAAGTCAATATTACTTTTCAATAAAAGTTGTAACTTTAAAGATGTGCACTAATGCCCCCCATACCATTACAGATGGTGTCTTTATAACTGATACGTCCCTCTCCTATTTTGTCCGGACGATGCAGTGTCAAGAAGGAATTTTCCTATTTTGATTGGTCAGACCATAGGTCAGTTTTGTACTTCACCTCAGTCCATCTTAAATGAGCCTGCTGGGCCCTGAGAAGGCGGCACTGTATCTGAATCTTGTTTATGTATGTTTTAACTTAATTTGGGGATGCAGTGATGAACGGTCTTGTCTGACAATGGTTTTCAGCAGTGCTCCTCATCCCATGCAGTGATTTCCACTACAGAATCATGTCTGTTTTTAATACAGTGCGGCCTGAGGACCTGAAGATTGCAGCAAGTCTGTTTTTATTTTTCTGCCTTGTCCAAACAACATTTCTCAGTTTCAATATTTGATGCGTTTTCTTTACATGTTTTTAGATAGAGTTAAATGATTTGCAAATCTTAAGGAATCACTTGCACTCTGGAAGCTTGACTACACATCTAAAAATATCACTTAGATCCATTTAACTCAGTCCTTGTCAGTGACAAAGGGACAAAATTAACCTCCTCAAGTAATCATAATATTTAGACAATACAATTATTCACTTGCTGCCAAATTGATGTTGCAGTGTTTCATTTCACCATGAAATCTCTTTTACCCATTTTTCTTTACATTGTAGTAAGTCATACATTAGAACAATGCACATTCATCCACCTACTACCATTTACCACATACTCCATTAAAAATTCACCTTTGCATTGATAGCCAAGCCACTTGGAGGATACAGGTCCCACACACTGAACACACTTGTCCAAGGAGCCTATTGTTGCGCACACTAGGTGATGTTTCGGACACTAAAAACAAAAGTGAAACATTTGTTTGTGTCTAACATTTGAAAAGCAAGATACTTCACAATCTGTTTGTTTTAGTTGGTTTCCTTTAAAAAAAGAAATGTATTGGTAAATCTTTCAAGATACTTATGAGTAACAATTAACAGAATTAATAAAAAGCAGATTGAATACACTATATATTTATAAGGTGCTGTAATCATGAATGACATACCCTTTAAAATAGACAATGCACATGCATATAAGTTGGGCAGCAGGTCAACAAAAATCCCACTAAAAAGGTGCAATCCATTTACAATTAGCAATTAAAAACACTAGTTTGCAGGATTTGTATTGCTCTGAATAGGTTTAGATACCTTAGAGATGGGCATTGAGACAATGTTTTATTAGATTAAGGACGCAATATGCTATTGCATGAGATAAAAGTTTTGATTAATCCATTACTTTTTTGAGCACGGGATAAGTTAATGTATGTGCAGAGCGACAGAACAGAGCACTGTACATGCTTCTTCAGTACAGTTGGAAATATCCTCAACTGTCGAATCAATAGCTTGGAGAAATGTTCTCAAAACACAAACAGTCCTTCCCAAATGTAGAAAAGGTAGACAATGAGCTACCACCTAATTTCAATTAAAGCAAAGAGTGCACAGGAACCATCGTTCAGGTATAAGCCCTGACCTGCAGAATAACCCTGTGCTCTACATACAACAACTGTCTGACTGGAAATGTAAGTTCCTCTGTTCATAGTAAATGTTGCAGTATTCTAATACTTGAATTGTTGGTTAGAATGATTACACTGAATTAGCTCTTAATAGTTAGATGGTAGCCATAGACATTAGCTTCCTATGTATTAAGTTTAATGTGTAGTGATAACGCATGACATATTTTCTGTTTAAATAAAACCAGCCTCAGCTGCCTTGACCAGCTACCACCTGTCTGTATCAGCCATATAACCTGCCGCTGCTCTGCACAAAGACTGGAATAAACCACAACTGAAGTGGATTGGATTCTTCTGGTGTTTCTGGTGTTCTGCCTGACCAGAAACACATTTTTTTACTCATAATATTTATTAGTATATGTTTAAATACTTCTAATGTAAAGTGAATGGAATATTTTTGATTATATTTGTAGTACAGTATCTCTTTACAGTGTTACTTTGTAGACAGCCCATTTGAGACACCAATATTTGTTCAGCTGTCTGAATAGCTCATCTTACTACCGTTGCCAAAAAGGTAAATTTGTATTTAACGTTTCCCTCATGATAAGATGTTGGCAGACTCGCAGAATGTTAAAGAAAGGCCACTATCAACCCCACCCTTGATTGATAAGATTGTCATCTCAATCAAGCCTCTTTCGGTCATCATCTGTAGCAGATATTGAATGGAAGAAAAGTTAAATAAAAAGTAATATAGTGAGAATGCACCAATCAAAAGGGATATTTAAGGTCTGGATAAAAAGAACAAGTATTGCTAAAAAAAAAGAAAAAAAAGGAGCCTCTCTAGATGGTTCAACATCTTCATACCTGTAACATTGTGTGACAGTCATCATGACTGTGGTTCCAAGTGTTTTGTGGGGAGAATAATGCACTTTGGAAGTATTTCTAGTCACCTGAAATGTCTGATTACGGCAGCCTGCAAGCTGTTAGAACTATACTAATCACAGTTAATTGTGACGGATGAATTTGATTCTTGATTCCTTCTTTATTTTCTGACAACCCATTTTGGTCTCACGCTACCTGTGATTGGTGGCTGTGAGCTTTTTGCTGTCTGACTCTAGGCCTCTAACATGCCTAGATTTGTTTTGATTGATTTTATATATGATCTTGTCTTGCATTTCATGCATTACTGGTGACCGAGTCCACATCTGTGACATACAACATGAATACAAAAAATTACCACTCCCATTAAACTAACATAAGATCAAATGCAGGTTGTACAAGAACTCTTAAATACCAAAGAAATGCCACTAACAACCCCACCTACGGGAGGGACCCCAAATAACGTATGGTCCACCCAAGTCATATTGGTGTCAGAGCTTAATACACACACACTCAAATGTTATTCTGCCTTACATTCTGAAAGACATCTTCTGAGATTGTCCTTAAATACCATTGTCCTTACACACCATAATACACTCAGGTGACAGCACACACACACACACAAAACCTAACCCTACATTTTTCCACAATTCATGTCACCAAGCACACTTCACCTACCTGTGCAATCCTGGTGAGTGGATCAAGCACTGGACTTCTCTGGTTCAGGTTGCTTGCACTCATCTCAATCAAGCCTCTTTCGGTCATCATCTGTAGCAGATATTGAATGGAAGAAAAGTTAAATAAAAAGTAATATAGTGAGAATGCACCAATCAAAAGGGATATTTAAGGTCTGGATAAAAAGAACAAGTATTGCTAAAAAAAAAGAAAAAAAAGGAGCCTCTCTAGATGGTTCAACATCTTCATACCTGTAACATTGTGTGACAGTCATCATGACTGTGGTTCCAAGTGTTTTGTGGGGAGAATAATGCACTTTGGAAGTATTTCTAGTCACCTGAAATGTCTGATTACGGCAGCCTGCAAGCTGTTAGAACTATACTAATCACAGTTAATTGTGACGGATGAATTTGATTTTTGATTCCTTCTTTATTTTCTGACAACCCATTTTGGTCTCACGCTACCTGTGATTGGTGGCTGTGAGCTTTTTAATGTCTGACTCTAGGCCTCTAACATGCCTAGATTTGTTTTGATTGATTTTATATATGATCTTGTCTTGCATTTCATGCATTACTGGTGACCGAGTCCACATCTGTGACATACAACATGAATACAAAAAATTACCACTCCCATTAAACTAACATAAGATCAAATGCAGGTTGTACAAGTACTCTTAAATACCAAAGAAATGCCACTAACAACCCCACCTACGGGAGGGACCCCAAATAACGTATGGTCCACCCAAGTCATATTGGTGTCAGAGCTTAATACACACACACTCAAATGTTATTCTGCCTTACATTCTGAAAGACATCTTCTGAGATTGTCCTTAAATACCATTGTCCTTACACACCATAATACACTCAGGTGACAGCACACACACACACACAAAACCTAACCCTACATTTTTCCACAATTCATGTCACCAAGCACACTTCACCTACCTGTGCAATCCCGGTGAGTGGATCAAGCACTGGACTTCTCTGGTTCAGGTTGCTTGCACTCATCTCAATCTGGCCTCTTTCGGTCGTCATCTGTAGCAGATAATGAATGGAAGAAAAGTTGAATAAAAAGTAATATAGTGAGAATGCACCAGTCAAGAGATATTTGAGGTCTGGATAAAAACAAGTATTGCTAAAAAAAGAAAAAAAGGAGCCTCTCTAGATTGTTCAACATCTTCATACCTGTAACATTGTGTGACAGTCATCATGACTGTGGTTCCAAGTGTTTTGTGGGGAGAATAATGCACTTTGGAAGTATTTCTAGTCACCTGAAATGTCTGATTACGGCAGCCTGCAAGCTGTTAGAATTATACTAATCACAGTTAATTGTGACGGATGAATTTGATTTTTGATTCCTTCTTTATTTTCTGACAACCCATTTTGGTCTCACGCTACCTGTGATTGGTGGCTGTGAGCTTTTTAATGTCTGACTCTAGGCCTCTAACATGCCTAGATTTGTTTTGATTGATTTTATATATGATCTTGTCTTGCATTTCATGCATTACTGGTGACCGAGTCCACATCTGTGACATACAACATGAATACAAAAAATTACCACTCCCATTAAACTAACATAAGATCAAATGCAGGTTGTACAAGTACTCTTAAATACCAAAGAAATAACACTAACAACCCCACCTACGGGAGGGACCCCAAATAACGTATGGTCCACCCAAGTCATATTGGTGTCAGAGCTTAATACACACACACTCAAATGTTATTCTGCCTTACATTCTGAAAGACATCTTCTGAGATTGTCCTTAAATACCATTGTCCTTACACACCATAATACACTCAGGTGACAGCTAACACACACACAAAACCTAACCCTACATTTTTCCACAATTCATGTCACCAAGCACACTTCACCTACCTGTGCAATCCTGGTGAGTGGATCAAGCACTGGACTTCTCTGGTTCAGGTTGCTTGCACTCATCTCAATCTGGCCTCTTTCGGTCGTCATCTGTAGCAGATAATGAATGGAAGAAAAGTTGAATAAAAAGTAATAGAGTGAGAATGCACCAGTCAAGAGATATTTGAGGTCTGGATAAAAACAACAAGTATTGCTTAAAAATACAAAATAAAAAAGGAGCCTCTCTAGATGGTTCAACATCTTCATACCTGTAACATTATGTGACAGTCATCATGACTGTGGTCCCAAGTGTTTTGTGGGGAGAATAATGCACTTTGGAAGTATTTCTAGTCACCTGAAATGTCTGATTACGGCAGCCTGCAAGCTGTTAGAACTATACTAATCACAGTTAATTGTAACGGATGAATTGGATTTTTGATTCCTTCTTTATTTTCTGACAACCCATTTTGGTCTCACGCTACCTGTGATTGGTGGCTGTGAGCTTTTTAATGTCTGACTCTAGGCCTCTAACATGCCTAGATTTGTTTTGATTGATTTTATATATGATCTTGTCTTGCATTTCATGCATTACTGGTGACCGAGTCCACATCTGTGACATACAACATGAATACAAAAAATTACCACTCCCATTAAACTAACATAAGATCAAATGCAGGTTGTACAAGTACTCTTAAATACCAAAGAAATGCCACTAACAACCCCACCTACGGGAGGGACCCCAAATAACGTATGGTCCACCCAAGTCATATTGGTGTCAGAGCTTAATACACACACACTCAAATGTTATTCTGCCTTACATTCTGAAAGACATCCTCTGAGGTTGTCCTTAAATACCATTGTCCTTATACACCATAATACACTCAGGTGACAGCACACACACACACTAACCCTAACTTTTTCTACAATTCATGTCATCATGCTCACTTCACCTACCTGTCCAATTCTGGTGAGCGGATCAAGAACTGGACTTCTCTGGTTCAGGTTGCTTGCACTCATCTCAATCTGGCCTCTTTCGGTCGTCATCTGTAGCGGATAATGAATGGAAGAAAAGTTGAATAAAAAGTCATATAATGTGAATGCACTAATCAAAAGGGATATTTGAGGTCTGGATGAAAAAGAACACATACTGCTTACAAAAAGCACAAGAGGAACCTCTCTAGAGTTTTACATCTTCATACCTGCACATGACCTTCATCTGGGGTCTGGGAATTTGTGGTCTCAGGACTTCCCTGAGGCATATCCTCATTAATACCCTGCCGAAGAGAACAAAACAACATTATAAATATGTTGAAGATAGGATGTTGTCTGTGACATCATGTGAAAGTAATTATGCAGTACCAAAGTGATGCCAATAACAACCCCACCTACGTGAGGGACCCCAAATAACGTATGGTCCACCCAAGTCATATTGGTGTCAGAGCTTAATACACACACACTCAAATGTTATTCTGCCTTAAATTCTGAAAGACATCCTCTGAGATTGTCCTTAAATACCATTGTCCTTACACACCATAATACACTCAGGTAACAGCACACACACACACACTAACCCTAACCCTACATTTTTCCACAATTCATGTCACCAAGCACACTTCACCTACCTGTCCAATCCCGGTGAGTGGATCAAGCACTGGACTTGTCTGGTTCAGGTTGCTTGCACTCATCTCAATCTGGCCTCTTTCGGTCATCATCTGTAGCAGATAATGAATGGAAGAAAAGTTGAATAAAAAGTAATATAGTGAGAATGCAGCAGTCAAGAGATATTTGAGGTCTGGATAAAAACAAGTATTGCTTAAAAAAAAAAGGAGCCTCTCTAGATGGTTCAACATCTTCATACCTGTAACATTATGTGACAGTCATCATGACTGTGGTCCCAAGTGTTTTGTGGGGAGAATAATGCACTTTGGAAGTATTTCTAGTCACCTGAAATGTCTGATTACGGCAGCCTGCAAGCTGTTAGAACTATACTAATCACAGTTAATTGTAACGGATGAATTTGATTTTTGATTCCTTCTTTATTTTCTGACAACCCATTTTGGTCTCACGCTACCTGTGATTGGTGGCTATGAGCTTTTTAATGTCTGACTCTAGGCCTCTAACATGCCTAGATTTGTTTTGATTGATTTTATATATGATCTTGTCTTGCATTTCATGCATTACTGGTGACCGAGTCCACATCTGTGACATACAACATGAATACAAAAAATTACCACTCCCATTAAACTAACATAAGATCAAATGCAGGTTGTACAAGTACTCTTAAATACCAAAGAAATGCCACTAACAACCCCACCTACGGGAGGGACCCCAAATAACGTATGGTCCACCCAAGTCATATTGGTGTCAGAGCTTAATACACACACACTCAAATGTTATTCTGCCTTACATTCTGAAAGACATCCTCTGAGGTTGTCCTTAAATACCATTGTCCTTATACACCATAATACACTCAGGTGACAGCACACACACACACTAACCCTAACCTTTTCTACAATTCATGTCATCATGCCCACTTCACCTACCTGTCCAGTCCTGGTGAGTGGATCAAGCACTGGACTTGTCTGGTTCAGGTTGCTTGCAGTCATCTCAATCTGGCTTCTTTCGATAGTCATCTGTAGCAGATAATGAATGGAAGAAAAGTTGAATAAAACGTCATGTAATGTGAATGCACTAATCAAAAGGGATATGTGAGGTCTGGATGAAAAAAGAACACATACTGCTTACAAAAAGCACAAGAGGAACCTCTCTAGTTTTACATCTGCATACCTGTACATGACCTTCATCTAGGGTCTGGGAATTTGTGGTATTAGGACTTCCCTGAGGCATATCCTCATCAATACCCTGCCGAAGAAAACAGAACAACATTATAAATATGTTGAAGACAGCATGTTGTCTGTGACATCATGTGAAAGTCTTTATGAAGTACCAAAGTGATGCCAATAACAACCCCACCTACGGGAGGGACCCCAAATAACGTATGGTCCACCCAAGTCATATTGGTGTCAGAGCTTTATACACACACACTCAAATGTTATTCTGCCTTACATTCTGAAAGACATCCTCTGAGGTTGTCCTTAAATACCATTGTTGTTATACACAATACACTCAGGTGACAGCGCGCACACACACACAACTTTGTGGGGAGAAAAATGCACTTTGGAATTGATTGTAGTCACCTAAGGTGTCAGATGAATACAGAATGCAAGCTAATAGAACTATAATAATCTCAGTTAGTTGTGACGGATGAATTGATGACTTTTGATTCCTTCTTTATATACACTGACAACCCATCTTATACAACGGTCACACTAACTGTGAGCGGTGGATGTGAGTTTTTTGCTGTCTGACTGCTTGCCTCTAACCTTCCTAGATTTGTATTGATTAGGACAAAAATCTTGAAACTCTAGTATGATCATTTTCCGGTGTTGCCCTTTTACATATGCAGCTCACAAAAGAGACTGTCAGACGCGATCTCAGTACTGCAAATGTCAAATTGCATCAGGTGAGAGGAGGAGCACCATCAACGCATGCAGCAGAAGGACTCATCACTAATGTTAATAATAACGAAACTGCGTGTATTTGAACTCATCAAATATCAACAAAAGAGTGCAAAACAACATACAGGCCATCAGAAAAAAGTAAGAAGCAGTTAAAGTACATATTATGCATCAACATCATGAACACACCCACTAGCACTCTGTGAATCCTGCAGACTATTATCTGTTGCATATCAGACATTACCCAGATTTTGTATTAGGGTGCTGGCACGTTAAAGACCAGTTAATTCCGGTGTGACTGAATCGGACATTTGCGGTCACACTTACAGTTCCTCCAATTGATGTCCGGACAAAATCCAGAGTGCACTTCATGTGTGAAAGTGGCTTAAGTGTAGCTGAAGCAGTAAGAGATGGTCAGGAAAATAACACTAATGAAGAGTGTGATGAGAGCAAGAAGAGGACAGTCTGTTGGTGTGCCTCCTTAAGTTTACGCACACAATCAATTAATATGCAGAAACATACCATCCAAAAGTAGCTTCAAACTGTTTACACAAATCATGAACTTGAAATTGTTATATACCTTATTAAAGCATTCAGGACGACCAGCTGATGTCCTTGTAGGCATCATTTTTGGGGCTTCATGTGTTGACCTCTTTTGAGTTCTCGTAGAAAGCTTTGCTGTGCATGGTGCCTCACCATGTTTGACATCCGATGACATCCCTCCAGATTTCTGGAGATTTTAATAACAAACAATTCTGTCAGTGTCTTGTGTGTCTGTATGTGGCAATATATTAGTTCAAACCAAAACTATACGGAAAATATAAAGTGTTTGTGAACTGAAGTTTTCTAAACCATTTGTTTCAGGGGATCAACATCACGTCACGTCATCAAGTAAAAAACTACCTTGCTTCTCCACGGCCAGTCTGAGTCACCATAGTTATAGGTTATCTCCTCTCCTGCAACTATGTCCCGTATGGCAAATAAACACAGATGGGGTTTCCCCTGCACATTCAGGTACTTCATCTTTGCATTAGGGCTGATATGGTCGTCATTTACTAGTCTTCCGAGTGATCCATCTTCCTTTGCTGCATCAACACTACAAAAAGACAACACTTAATTACAAATCTTTCAATTTATACACAAACAAGAGTAGTATTTATTAACCTGACTCAAGAGCCTTCTATCAATAATTTGTATATGTTCAGCACCAAAAGCAATGAGTCATGGAATTTGGATTTAGACCAGTTAGCACTGAAATAATATACTTACCACCACAGTTTACCACTAAAACGGAACTCGAACATGAACACCTTAAGGGCGTCATGGTATATTTTCTGTCTCCTTTCACATTCTTCGTTTGTTATTAGGTCACCTCGATATTCGCAGAGAAAGTCGCCTTTTTCAAAAGGAGCAGAGGTGAAGATACCACGACCTAGTTAATACACAAAACCAAACAATAAATAAATCTTTACCAAATAAGTGATAAAAAGTTAGGACACCAATTTAAGTTTAAGATTCAACTTACCTTTGAAAGCATTAATGTAATTGATGTCCAGTCCAAGTTTATCCCTTCCAGTGTGAGCAAAAAATTTTGCATCATCCATTGGATTTATGCGCCTTCGCCTCTGCATGATTCACTGGCCAGTGACAAAAGCCAGAGTAACATAATTAAAAGAAGATTGTTGTTAGGATTATTATGTACTAGAAGTCTAGTAATTTACATGTGGCATCTGAGCAGAAGCTATATTCTGAGCTCATAAATCAACATTCAAGTTTAAATTTAATACAAAGGACTTAATGCTTCTACAACAGAAATAGGCTGCACATTAACTAAATATTAACAGTAGGATGATGTCTGTTCTAGTGTAGAGCTGTGTTGGACCACAAACTCAACTCTCTACAATTTAATGTAACATAATCTCAGTGTACAGAGATTCTATAACTACATCAGCTGCATTGAACCTCTTGTGGGATTGATGTCCCATCATTAGCATCCAGTAGGAACAGACACGCAAATAAATGCAGTCTTTCATCTGCTTGAATGATCATCCTCAGTCTCTGTATCTCTTCCTCACTCACTGTCCTTGTCCTGCTTCTTCAAACAAGAACTTAACCTACATATACAATTTTACATTAACATTCAATTATATTTACAGCAGTATCCAGATGACTTGACTATTGTGCGATAGCACACTGCTGGGTTCACATTTCCGATCCAAGGTCCTTTATGACATTTACACGGACCATGGTTTGTGAGGTTTTCACATCAGTGCTTCTGACATGTGATTAGTTTGTCATAATTTTGTTTTAATTCAAATAACAACCCAAAACAATAAACAGCTCAACCTGTTATCTACCAGATGCAAGATGTTCACTTAAAAATACTATATAAGACAACATGAGTGCTGTGAGTCTCTATCTCAGGGGAAAAAATGAAATAGAAATAAAGCCTGTTGACATTTCATCCTTGCTTTCAGTTATGGAATAGTCAATAATCAACATGAATATTAAACAGCATTTTTAAATGGCACACACTGCACCAGATACTGTACCACAGCTTTGTTGCTCCTCACTATTGTACTTTACACTTTCATAATAACGATAACAGCCAAAAACCTCTGTGGAAACACTGATAGCTTACAGTTTTAAGCACATAAGATTTAACAAGCAGACCTAACAATACAAGTTAACAAGAACTGTGTAGCCACTAGCTTGTTTAAACAAACAACTCCACATTACCTTAGTTGTTTTTAGCTGTCTCTGTAACTGCTCAAAGCTGCTGTCCTCACCCCCACCACCTGTGCTCATTACTATCACCTGTGTCAAGGCACGCACGCACGCACGGCTCAACGAGGGGGCGTGGCCGCTGCCGACACGGAGCTTCCACGTGCATGAAAATAAACTGCGGCTTGTGTGGCTTAAAATGAACACGAATCAAACATCCTCACCTTCTCTAGTCCACAAAACAGCTGGTTACACCACACTGCACGAAGCACATTCCTCCAAAATACAAGACTGATCCTCTCCTGCCTGCTCTGAAGCTGCTGCAGCTAAGCACATACGATTTAACAAGCAGACCTAACAATACAAGTTAACAAGAACAGTGTAGCCACTAGCTTGTTTAAACAAACAACTCCACATTACCTTAGTTGTTTTTAGCTGTTTTCAGCTCCCAAACACTGACCGGACCACTCTGTAACTGCTCAAAGCTGCTGTCCTCATCCCCACCACCTGTGCTCAGTACTATCACCTGTGTGAAGGCATGCACGCACGGCTCAACGAGGGGGCGTGGCCGCTGCCGACACGGAGCTTCCACGTGCATGAAAATAGGCTTGTGTGGCTTAAAATGAACACGAATCAAACATCCTCACCTTCTCTAGTCCACAAAACAGCTGGTTACACGACACTGCACGAAGCACATTCCTCCAAAATACAAGACTGATCCTCTCCTGCCTGCTCTGAAGCTGCTGCAGCTGAGAGCTGGTAGCTGTTAGCTCTACTACTAGTGCAGCCTTGTGAAGGTAACACCGGCCTCAACAGCATGCATTAGCAATGCTGTAAAAACAACCTAATGCCAATATGCATTGAAGTTAAACTAACTTTATTTCCATTAAAATATGCATCAATAATAAAAAAAAAAAAATTAAACTTAATAAGTTATTGTTATGGTGTAAAATACTTCCACATGCAAATATATACTTTGTTTACAAGTTTTAATGCTTACCTGTATGTTTTAAATCCTATAGTGCATCCATTGGTCGCCAGCAGCTTCAAATGGGATTTAATGTTTAAAAGCCCAGTCGGGGCGGTCCTTGGAGCGAACTTCCTGTAGACGCCACCCACTTGTTCGAACCAACCAATCAGTGAAAAGGGCGGCAAAATCGAACCGTGTGTGTAGGAAATGTGTATGAAAGTGCAATATAAGCACAACCGATAGGATGCGCTACTCTATACACTGGGATACACCTAAAAACAGGTTTGTGGTAAAAAAGGACTTTGAACGAAAATGAGAGAGGATGTTCCTCTGACAGTCACAAATGCAAATAAATTGTTTGAAATCCGGGGACCTTGGCATAGTCCTCAAATTACCCTAAGGTTCGCGGATTGCCGGTGTGTAGACGGACAAATTGTCCCTGAATTCCGGTTATACCAACACACACACACACACACACACACACACACACACACACACACACACACACACACACACACCAACTGTCCCTCTGTAGAGAAAGTGGCCAAAATGAAACAATTAATTGCTTTATAAAACAAGCGATTTTATTCAATGACCAGTAAAAAAAAAAAAAAAAAAAAAAATAACAACTATATTAGCTGTCCCATGACTAAGCACATTTTAGTCTCAATGTCAATATTTTGCAATAACATTGTCATTATCATTCTGGTTCAGAACTACTGGTATAATTCACACTAAATCATTATTATTAGTTCTTTATCTAATAAGCCTGGTTCTCAGGGCGCACAATGATGATGAGAAATAACAACAAGGCTACTTCAATTTTGTATAGCTTTTATATAGCCGATATAGCTGTCACACCAGCTCAATGCCGGTGCTGGTAACGACAGGAGGCATGCTCTATATATGCATTACATGTTTCTGCTGGTAATATAAAGCTTCGGTGTGCACCCTTTACAATATTGAGTCTTCTCCCCCCCTGCTGGCAGAAAGATTAACTACAATTAAAGAGCAGAACAAAGATTGATGGTATTTCCTCTGTCAGGCGGTGCAGAGTGTTGAATGTCTCTTGACATCTTATTTGTGAAAGCTGAAGAGCATATAAGCTCACACGTGCACCCAAAGTAAATGGCATCTACCATCTTCAAATAATACAAATCCATTAAAATAAAATCTATTATATACAAATTATAGTTAAAAGTTATTGGCAGTGTAACGCTTAAATCAAACCCTCATGCTCCTCTAATAAGTGCTGCACAGTTAATTCCACACAGGGTACATTTGGTCACTTTCCTTATGGACTCACATCAGATCTGTGTAACGAGTGCAGCACTTTTCTGCTTCATTATTTGTAACAATCTAAACAAAACAGGATCATAAATAAATTAAATACAAAATATAGAGATCTAATTAATTTTAAGCTCAGGAAAAGGGCAGTTACGTGACACTTTTCTGACTGATACCATTTAGACATTTACCGACAATTATGACATTAATTACTGCAGGTATAACTGTCATTAGAGGCTTGGCAATTTTACACATTGAATACATATTTACCATCAAATTAATACCCGTTGAGAAAACCACTGTTAATACTTCAGCTGTGCATTCTCAACCAGGTTAAATTCAATTATGCAATTTAAAATAGTATGTTGAGAAACAGGACTTTAACAATCACATTTTTATTTTACATTACATTCATTTTTTCTTTAGAATGTATTTAAAAATAAGCAGTTTCAGAATATTTCCAAGGAGATGCAACTGTTGAAAACTAAATCATGTTTTGTATTTCGATTTGCCAGATTGATCTTCATAACTCAAATCTCAGCATGAGAATATCTACAAAGAAAAGCCATGAGAATTTTTTAAGTAAAAAAATCTCATTGTTACATACCTGTTGAGCTTTGTCCAGGTGACTATTGAAGTGAATCTATGGAGAAACTAACAGAAGGAAGGCAAGCAGTACTAGTTTTTTAAATGGCACCATTCAAGGAATGCAATGAGAACATTTCACATAGTCAAGCCTTCATGACGTAAACGAATGATTTACACAACCTGTGCATTTCTGTGATCTAATAAATAAATAAATATTTCTGCCTTTGCATGTCCCTTATTTAAATATGGCACCAAAACAAGGATTTGGTGTGACAAACTCTGACGTCAAAGATATCATTTAACAATACTTCAGAGGCAGCATGGCGCGAAATAAACCATGCAGCCAAGAACAAGCTCCACCAAGTGCTATCTCTGTGTATATCTGTGTAGGCCTAAGGTGCACATTCCTTGTGTGTCTAAAAGAAGTTTGTGAGTGCATGCACCTGTACGGCCAGATGTGTATGAAAATGTGTGATGGAATTTTTCTGTTTAACTTGTGTGTGTGTGTGTGTGTGTGTGTGTGTGTGTGTGTGTGTGTGTGTGTGTGTGTGTGTGTGTGTGTGTGTGTGTGTGTGTGTGTGTTTTAGAGGATGAATATCTTAATAACTTTTTGAATGTTCTGCCCACACCCGGGACAAGGAGCCTGGAACTTATGCAGCCTCCTTGCACACGGGAAGCAGGTTAGCAGGTGAGCCGTACGTCCGTGAATAATATTTCCATTGCGTGGTCGCACTCGACAGAGCTTGCATGGCTCCAACAGTGCTTCAGGCCTGACCTCCTCCACCTCCATGCCCAGGTTTTCCTGACTCTCCCCTCCTGACAGCATCTCATCCTTGTGGAAGCCAGAAGGCAGAGGCCCCTTGCCTTTCCCCATAGCCATAGTGGGCAGTGGCCGATCCACCGTGGAGTGAGAGGGCAGAATGACGGGGTCAGACACTGTCCTGCTGCAGTCTGGGACATCAATGCCTGTGTCGCTGTCATCATCATCATCGTGGGTGGTGAGGGAGCTGCATGCTGGGATGTCGGGGACAGAGAGGGAATGGGCAAGTCGAGGGACATCTTTGTACCAGTTCTTACGCAGGGCCCAGCAGCGAACACAGTACCTCTGTAGAGGTGTGTTGTACTTCCTGCACTCCGAGCACTGCCAAGCATCCTGAATGAAAACATGTAGATACAAAGTCACACATTGGCATCGCTTTAATCTTAAATTAGAGCTGTGAAGTGAGGGAACACAAACCTGGGTGGAAATCTCTGTGTCTGTGTCATCACTCAAACACTGGGAGTCTTCATCTGGCTCCTCCTGCATCTAAACAAATACACAGGATATCTGACTCTATGATCCTCAGTCCGAATGTTGTAAACATTTACTTCTCAAAACAGAAAAGCATTGAAGAATATCCTGCTGAAAAGTCTGTTTATCTTTACTTATTGTTACAAGTATGCATGAAACCAACCTCTCCATCTTCCTTCTCCTCTTTCCCTCCTCCATCATCATCCTCGGGTGGGGCCTCCCCTTCTCCTCCGCTCCCTTCCTCCAGCACAGCCTCTTTCATCTCCACGCTCACCTGTTCACTTCCTCCCTCGGTCAGGAACCAGAGGTCGTCTGTGGTGTCCGACACGATGGCTGTGTCTTCCCCCTGTGCAGGAGACAGCTGACACATCAGTCAGACCACAACCGTTATTTTCTGGCTTAAACCATTTTCCCACAAGTTATCATCTGTGTTTTTTAGGTTAAACACTCCCAAATGAACCCCGACTCAGATTCTGTTCATGTGAAAATATTGAAATGTTTTAAGTTTTCTAACAATACATGAATGTTCTTACTTGGTTTGTGTGGATGTCAGTGGAGCCATTGCTCCTACGGCTGTAGTTACTACGAAGATTACCAAGAAACCACCAGGGCAGGCCAGAGAGATCCCAGTCGTCCAGAGTAACATCCAGTTTGGGGCGTTTGCAGGCTGACCGTGGCAAGCCTTCAAGGGAGTCTGAGGAGGTTTGCAAACAGTTAAATTCAGCTTTTGAATAGGTTCAGTCCTGATGATATTTTTTAGCCTTAACGCCTTTCTTTACCATCGTCTGGCTCGCGCGGTCGTCTCTGGGAGGGGGTCGGCAAGAGAGGAAGATCACGGCAAGCCTCCAGTCCTGCCTTAACCACACCTCCACAAATCTGCAGAGGAAGGAGATGAAGGACAAACAATTACAACACAGAGCCATGATTGGGTACTTGGGAGGACTCACAGCTCCTTCTCAAGATGCCCTCAGGGAATGGGGTGGTGGTTGAAGGAGTAAGGGGCTGGGCAATTAGGGTACAGGGCAGTGGGGAGGGAGTTAGCAACTAGCTAAGGCCACCAGTATTAAGGCTTAAAAAGGCAGAGAAAGCATAGATAGGAAAGCCTGTCAAATAATTGATCTAACTTTTAAAAAAATGATGTAGCATGTAAAAGCTAGGAGCAACTAAGGACTTCTTCTAGGATATGATAAGAAAACATCAAGAACTATTAAATTATCTTACAAATGGTCTTATGTGGGAGGTTTTCACACAAGAAAGGAAAATGATGCAAAAAGAAATTAAGAGAAAATCTGATTAGAGATGTTTCAATAGCAATACAAGAATCCGAAATGCCTGCTAAAAAAAACAGGCCAGGCATCGACCTGCATGTAAATCTTAGTACCAATCTGAGTCTTCAAGGTTTCATCTGAGTTTCACCCGAAAAAAACTGAAATTTACTTCTACCACTGGCAAGTACGGTTTGCAATCATCACTTCCATACAGTGTTAGTAGCATACAGCTGTTAAATTTGTTTTATTGTTGTTTTTCGGTACTCTATCGGCAGATACACTAAGTCCGGGTATCAGAATAGGTATCAGAAAGAGAAAATTGTATTGGAACATCTCTACATCTGATATCTACCTAATGGATAATCAAATCCATCAAATTAAATAGGTACTTTTGAGAAATATTTTAAGTGTAATCACAGCTGAAAATGTACAGCTCCCTGACAGTTAAGTGCTACGTGGTGGATTTTGGAGGGAATCGGAAAGAAGGGTGTGGGAACACATGGAGGGGTGGAGAGGTTTAGGTTTGCCACAGGGCCTTGTTGCTGATCGGAAGCTGTGATCCTCCAGTTCGGTGCAGAGAAGAGAACTCTGAGACAAACAGAGACATTGACTCTGTCCCCCATCCACTGGGTGGAGCTGGTGGGTTGCAAGTGACTGCAGGAAAAACCCCACCAGACCAGGCCAAGGATGGGGTTGTACAGAGACGGTGCCACTCTGTACAAATGGACACCAACGAAGACAGCAGCCCCTTGCACCCCCCACTCCTCAGTACACACAAGCAGACAGGAGCTGACTTTATTCTCTCAAGACAAACTCTTAGTGAACTGGTGTTACACCAAAGCACTATAGGGTCAGTACATGTTGTCTTTAATGTCAGAAAAACAATGAGATTTGCACAGGTTTGCTTCTCACTGATGCTGCTGAACCTGTCCTTTGGTATAAACAAACTGTTGTGTGTAGTGAGGTGAGAGAGGCAGCTGGGGTCTCTGTTTCTTCTGACACCATGCTTCGGTTTTACCTGACCGCGATCTTCCACTCCGCCCTCTACACACTCACGGCCCACAGAAAGATTCTCTGCAGCGTCTGCATTTCAGATAAGACACAGTAACAGAAAAAGGACAACCCCACCCTTTAATAATAGCATGACACTCTCTCACTCAGGCCTTGTGGCTGGAAAATGGTGTGATTCTGGCCTAGAGCAGAATCCCCTATTCAGATGGTGACTGTCACAAACATTCTCAATGTATGCAAAAGAATAAAGGATGACGTTTGACAATACAAACGGAAAACAGCAGTACATTAATCACTATATTCCCAGGACTCTTCCTTTAAAAACATACCATGGTAACGTTGGAAATGAAATTGCTGAATTTATCGGTGGGAAAGAGGAGAATGTCAGTTGAATTTCAAGTCACCAGAAATATGCAATGTACAGTAAAAAAAATTAACATACTGAGTAATCTTGGATGATTCCCCATGCAAAGAACAAAACAATTCCAGATAAAGAATAAATAAAAAATTGAATGTCACCATCACTTACCAGAAGAACCAAGCACTACCAAGTATTTCTTGAGCATTTCATACACCGGGCTGTAAAAAGACGATATGAGTTTAGAATGGACTGTATTATTTTAGACGGATAAAGAAATACTGAAAATGAGCAAATGCATTTATTGGGGTGTGTGCGTGTACCTCGGGTTTTTCACAGAGAAGCTGTCCACTTCCAGCAGCTCTCCCAGCGGGTCATCCTGGCAGTGGACTATGTGCTGCCTCTGTTTGTCGTACAGTTGCCTCCCCATGATGTATTGACCCAGATAGTGCATCACCTACATGAAACACTGGGTATCAGGCATCACAAGACACTAACACAACCCCAGTGTGGAGGTTCCCTAACTCCTGAGGTGACCTGCATGCAAAGGGCAGGGGACATTTCAGCCGGCAGCTCACCTCTTTGAGAGTGAAGACTTCCTCCTGGGCTCCGGCCACACGCAGAATCTGCAGGAGAGGAGCCTTTGGTTGCACCTGAGGAGAATATTAAACATCATCACTGTTAAATGTGTATCAAATCAACATTATAGGTGTAATTTCAGGCTATTGAGACGTAGCTGATGTAGTTATGGATCTCTTGTACCTGATTTCCATCTCCTGGTAGAGTCCTGCATGATGAGCTTGAAGCCGGAAGCTGGGCTGATAGGGAGCTCATAGTAACCGAACTAAGTCTGCACAGAGAAAAGGATGAAATTAGATCAATGCGCCAACTAACTGTCTATCATGATCTCGCTACGGGTTCAGCGTTACGTTGGCCTGTGTTAATCAACACCGATCAACAGGAGCGAACCCTCCCGGTGTTAAGTGAGGTGGGCCCACGTTGTTCGAGGCTGCGACAGAGCAAGCTGGTGCACAGCTGCACCATCTCATTACAACACACCACCACAACTTCTGCCTTTACCCACCGCATGAATGTGCTAACAAAACAAGGCCGGTGCAGCCGAGCTAGCGTGAGAGAGAGACGGGGAAACACAAACACAGCCCCGTGCACACGCCCGGTTCTCAGCTGCTGACGTGTGAAGTGGAGCATGTGAGAAACTTTAGCAGCTCTGAGGCAAATCTACATCGGCTACTAGCTAACGTGTAGCTAAGGTTAGCTCGGCTAGCTAGCTGCCGCTAATTCCTGAACAATGCGTGGGTTGAAGATGAGCTCACCGCGACGAGTTGACATAACTTCACTGCTGCTACATGGTCCCGCACGCACCGCTGCGTTAACAGCGACCCGACACCATGTTGATACACATTCTGACGTTTCAAAGCTAGCTCCGTGTCACTAGCTGGTTAGCTGCTAGCTGGACTACAGATTCAAAAAGATGAGTATGGTCACAACAGTTCCGGATGAACAACTGTACAGCACGGCCCAGGAGTGTGTCGCCCCCTACTGTCTGAAAGGTGGTACAGTGGATTTTCAAAATACAACACTGTCTATTAATACAGATATAGTTATCAAATAGTGATCAATAGCATTAATAAGTTATAGTTGTGCCTTAATGTCTCTCATGTAGTCTTGGTTTTGTGTTGTATTGGACTTTATTTTATAGTCAACTCTTTTTACCTTTTATTTAAATCTAACTATTGCACTGCTGAGCTGTTTCTGCTTGTCCCACGTCTCTCATTGTACTGTTGATCCTGTATTAACCGCAAATGACAAATAAATCTTAATGACGTCCGATCACTCAATATTCTCCCAATCGTTTTTTGTCGTCTTTTTATTTAACAAAAAGTCTGATAACCCGGCTAGATTAATTTGATTTGATTTCCAATGTTTCACTACTGGATACAAGATGTCTCCTCCATCCCTCAGCACTAAGTTCCCTGCTGGACCAGGACAGATTTCTTTGAGAAACTTAGTTCATGCAGTGAGTTGAATGAAGAAACACCCAAACACAAATGATGTAAAAGAGATAGTGTTATTTAATTCAATAAATGCAAACATTGTTATGAAACAAATGTGCTACAGAATAGTAAAGGGATACTCATCTCTGATAATCATAGAAAACAGTGAAGAAAGAAGGTTGAATAAAGATCACAACTCATGGCCCGAGCATTTGCACAAAAAAGATGTACAAGGAGGAACAGGTGCAACATTTTTCACAGATCTGTAGCTACAGTGCAAATATACGGATCCAGTTAGTATCTGGGTTGGTTCTTACTGACAGTTGTGTAAATAAAGAAGCATCAAGCATATGAGTTAGCTTTCATACGCGAGTCCACCCAACAGTCCTTGAGAATATGCCTCTAATCAGGCCGGCTTATTATAATAGCTTATTTGCTGGGATACTATTGCCTCTGCTGGAGAATACAAGCATCGGCCATAAGCCCTGCATGTGTCAGAAGTTACAGCAATTACTATAACAGCAATTTATAATAGAAAAGGTAGCAAATTGTAATTTTCTCATCTAAAGGGAAATAAACTCATTTAATGAACAGAATAAGTTTGACGTGGCCACCTCACACAATAACACATTTTTTTATTTTGGATTGACCATTATAACAAAAAACTGAAAATACTGGCAAATATTAGCTTTAAATATCAGAGTCATTATGATTCTGGAGATGTTTATACTGCTAATACTAAACTGATTGTGAACTGGCATTTTGTAACTTTTACTTGATAACTATGCCTTTACCTGCTTTAAAATTATTAGACAGATGCATAATAATAAAAAAAACAACAGCAACATGTTGACGCATCCAGTTAAGCAAAAAATATCAGAGTTCAAGTAAAGGGTTTGCATTAGCATTTCCATCATACTCACACAACGCTGAGATAAAGATAAGTTTCCCCTCAAAAGTTTTTAAAGTTAAACAATAAAAGTGCTTTGGCAATAATTCAAGTCTTTCCTTTCAACACACATACAGGGGAAGAGAAAATATTGGCTGTGTTGAGCTGCACTGTATAAAAACTTGTTATATCTTTGCATTAAAGTTAGGCTCTTTTAACATTTATTTGAAAAGTTTCACTAAAAACTAAAGAGTAACATTGGTTAGAGACTGTAACTATCCTTTTTGTTAATTGGCAAATTCCATCTTGTAATTTGTGATTTCTAAACAACTAATTCATGAAAAGAAACTGCGGAGAATAGAGTTGTTTTCTTGGCGAAACTGACAAAATGAATGTTAAAATGGCCCATCACGCACAAAAGGACTGAATCTTATAAACTTAGATTTACAAAAAAACACTTCACTGACAGTAGAAAAAACGTAAGAACTAAAATACTGACTGGCTGTTCCCCAACTCTTCATAACACGTTCTGCAACTGTTTATCTAAGTCGGAGCCTCTGCATTGTGCTTCCTGCAGTGCATCACAATATGAAAGGCCGCCTCTTCTCAGGTCAGCGTGAAAGGAAACATATAGAGCACATATTCAGACTCAACGGTCTTTACACAACTCTTTGTGACAGAGACAACAAAGGCTCCCCGGGGAACCCAGAGGCTTTCTTCCGGTCTGTGCTGGGTTTTACCCCCTCCCCAAACTACCGGTTGGAGGTTGTTTTGTGGGAGCCTCAACTTGTACAAGGAAGCGATTGCAAAAGTGCCCCCCCCGCTGCTGATGCTGAGTCCTCCAGCCACCAGGGGATAGCGAGAAGTGAGAAGCAGATGTTAATCAGCATGTGGGAGCATCGGGAATGCCCAGGCATCGTGAAAGACTGCGTGACGTGTAGTCTTTTGGAGCCTTATTCTAAGAGGTCCTGTGAGGAGACACAAACAATACAGTAAATAGATAATTACAAGGTCTCATTATTTACAATGGGGCATTTTAGATAATACCAGAAACCTGATCTGAATCTTCATTGTACTGTGCTTTTCCTGTCTCCATGTAGTGAGTGTCGACATCGTCTACTCCCTCAATCTTATTCGCTTCCACATTGTCCCTCATCACAGAGTATCGGTGCACAAGAAACCTGAGGAGGACACGAGAGCTCACATCACAAACAAACGGGGGAGAAATATGTGCAGTCATTATCCGTATGTGTGTGTGTGTGTGTGTGTGTGTGTGTGTGTGTGTGTGTGTCTGAGGAAAGATGAAACAAAGTTAACTCACCGTCCTCCACACACATATTTCTTAACCAGCCAAACACCAGCAACACCACTGGTCAGAAGGATCAATAAGACAACCATCACGATGACCGCAGCGTTTGGTGAACTGGTCTCAGTCTGTTTAGAGTTAAAGAGATACGGTTAGCCAATAAGAAGAAACGCACAGCATCACTGATATGACAAAGTATTTACATTTTTTACATTTTATTTCCCTTCATATGTAAAGATACTCATAACGGATAAGGCAAGAGTGGGTCATTATTTAAAATATACAGTAACTGAAATAATCCTGCTCAACCCTCAAACTACAGCCGGATATGGTATTTTGGGGGATGATGCTAATACTAGGAAGTAAAAAAAAACACATCCAACAATAAATCAGCAGTTAAACATAACACAATAACGAGTATATAGAACTTTAAAAGAATATAGAAAGTTAACATTTATCTTTTTTATGTAACATATAATGCAAATCTTTTCAGCATTGTTTCTCCTGTGAAATAAAATGTTCATATCAGTGCATCTCACCCAACTTGAACACCCACACCGATATGTCTGTAAAAGACTCATAGCAGCTGATTTTTATCGGTCAAATAAATCGATTGGGCTCCACCTCTAACTCTGTATCACTGTCATCAGGTTCTGCACAGTAGAGCGCAGATCTGATTGAACTGAGAGAAAACCAAATGAGCCCGACCCCGACAGGCAGTCTGCTTTTTGTGTTCAACCTGATCTGAGCCAGATGTTTTCCCCAATAACAGGCACGTGCAGTGCATAGAGTCAAGCAGATAGCAAAGCCAACGCATGAGCAGAACTGACCAGAGAATCTGAATATAGGACGTTGCTGGTGCACAGCCTCCTCAGGTCCGTCTCCTTCCTGTCCGGCTGGAAACCGCCCTCACACTGGTCTCCGGGAATCTTCCGGTAGCTAAATGTATGAAGAGAGAAATAACTGAAGGCAAGAAGGAAGGAAATGTAGAAGCACAAGAACAGCGGAGAACACACAGCACTACAGTACTATAGTACACACAAAAGATAGAATTTTTTGGCTCCTGAACTGCAGCTTTGAATTAGACGTTTTTCAGCCAGTTTCCAGCCAGTGTTAGAAATATCCGAGCCAAAAACCCTAGACGTCCTCACCCACTGGTCTGTAGCTGCTCGGTGGTCCTGTTTAAACAGAACTCCAGGGGACGGCCTGTCATCTCCTCCTGCTCCACACACTCCGAGCGGTTCTCCGGTCGGTAATACCCAAAGTCACTGTAAGACAACGCTAGTTCAACTGAGGGCATAAATCTTTAACAGAGAAAAAAACTGCTAATCTAAACATTTCAATCAAAAAACTTTTTTCATCTTCACTTCAGCTTGAAATGAAGTTGATGGTTCAGTGACTTAGAATAGTACCGCGTTCATCCCCTTCATTTCGCCTCTTAGAAGTGTGTAAGTTGAGGGGTATTGCTGGAGAATACTTAAAAAGACTTGAAGGTAATTAAAAACCAGCTTTTATCTCCAATATTCAGTGAGACCACCTAATTGCTCTGGCACAGGTCCCAGCAGCCGTAAACATTACATGCGGATGCGGAGGGCATTATTGTTCAGTAAAAGTAACTAATAACCTTTGAAACTAAATTTGTTTTGCTCTATGTTTCTTTTTTTTTTAAATAATGTTTTAATGACATTAAAAGTATGTCCAATATCTATTTAATAAACAGCACAGGCTAGTTTTTATGATAACTAAAAAGCTTCTTTTGCACACAAGATATAATGTGCCCTGTGTCGCTTCATTCACCCTAAATACAGGATGAAACCACAGTGTTTTCACCGCCTTGCACAATATTCAAAAGAGGACATGGAGGGAACAGTCACGTACCAGTGATAATCATCCGCTGTGCATGGACAGGTGGACAGCTTCTTAGCGATAGCATAGTCCCTCCCGTTCCAACACACAGAGTCTTTCCTCAGGCGTAGGAGGGTTTCTTTATAACCCAGCACGCAGCCATCATTAGCTCCACTGGGGTCTGCAGAGTGAGCCAGCCACTGTACATAGTCCCCTTCAGTACCTGCACACATGAACATTCACATTGAGCCTAAGAGATCAAACATGGCCCTAAACCCAACCCGACTGTCATCCGTCTTCTCCCACACTCACAGTCTCTGGTGAAGAGCTTCCTGAAGTCTATGGTGATCACCAGCCATTTACTGAAGTCATTCCTGTAGCCCCACAGGCTGACGTTGATGGTGCGAGAGCCGGGCTCACTGTCCATACCGCTGAAGTGAAGAGGGTCGCTGGTGAAGTTGTATGTGTGCCAGCACTGCCCTTCATCTGTCGAAAACCTGAGGGGGTGTAAACACCTGGAGTGAAGCAGGCGAGAGAGCACGTACAGAAAAATAACACAGAAAAAACCCCGCTAAATAAGCAAAAATATGTTCATACTGCTTGTATGAGGTCTTTGTGACCTTTGAGTCTTTAAGTCTGAGTGACAACCAGCCAAAATTTGAAGATATTCCCAAAAGGCAGACATGAGATATCATTCAAGAGTCCAAAAATATGACTTATGAGGAGGCCACTGTGAACTTTGTCCAGTAAGATCTAATCAGTTAATCTGTGACTCCAAGTGAACATTTGCACCAAATTTGTAAAATTCCTTTTCTAGAGATATCAGACTACAAATATAACGCCTCGGGGCTACTGGCTGCCGCCCAAGCTCTTACAGGATAATAAATCCTCACTTGATCTGGTTGACAGGTGAGTTGGTGTGTTCCACAGCCACCAGCAGGCCTCCAGAGTCCAGGATAGCGTAGTGATGAGGGCCCTCAAGGGCCAACAGCCACGAGTAGCCCCCGTCATCAGACACGTACACGTTGGGTGAAAGAGCTGACTCTGCATCTCCAACACTGCCTGGAGAAAAGGGGACGGGGCACAGTGCTGTGAGACATTTGACCCTGAGGTAAAAGGATTCTGTATCAAGAGATCTTAATGTTTGTGCATTTTCTACCGTGGGCCAGGATGAGGCCCACAGCGTTGGGCTGGGAGAGAGGCAGCATGGGGACGTTCATCTTCATGGTGGTGCTGTAGGATGCATGGATGTGAAGTCTGCACTGTGAAGTCAAAGCGATGAGAGTGAACATCACTGTGAGACTGAGGCTGTTGACATGTTGATGCATTAAAGCTGCCTCTGGCCTGGGAACCTACCATGCAGGGACTTAGTGTGTGTTACACATCACAACTTAACTACATACTGTGGCCTCAGAAAGAATTGGGAGGTGTCCACATTTTGCAAATTTTATTGTGCTGGAGATTTTAATTAAAAACAAATCAAAAGCAGACATCTCCCTTACAAAAATAACTCTTGAAAGACCATTTGGCAGCAGTTACATGTTTTAGTCTTCATTTAAGTCTCTAAAAGCTTTGCACACCTGGATTTAGAGAATCTTTTATCCTTTCCCTCCTGACACATCCTCTCAAGCTCTGTTAGATTGGCTGGAAAGTGTTTCTACCGTTTTCAGGTACAGAAGTTCTATGAGCTTTATATATGAGGTCTCCTCTACGATAACGGACAGATTGATATGAGTGCTGCTGAGATGGTTGTGTAAGTATTACACTTTAATACTTATTTAGACAGGAGATTTCAAAAACTAAAAACTTTCCAAAAACATCTGCTCTATTTGTCATTATGTGTTACTAAGTGTAGACTGGTGGACAAATATGTCAATCTGAACAATAAGCCACTTTTCTTACCCTGTTTGGCCTGTTAGTGCTGGTCTCTGAGTCACAGTGGCTGTTCTGAGGTCTGTGCAGCGCCTGCCACCTTGCTCCTTGGTCGAAGGTGATCACTGTCTCCACTGCACCATCTGCAAAACAGCTTCACTTACTATGACAACCAAAAGAGTTTAGGTTTTCACATTGTTTAGCTGCTTAGCAATCTAACACTAGTTTAGACTTATTACAGGAATTTTCCAGAGCATTGCATATATTATATGCATGATGATGCAGGGTGATTCTATTTGAGATTTTACCATTTACTGAAAAAGATATGTAAAAGATAAATAGGAACAACATAGTGCAAGTCAATGAAACACAGGGAAGAATAATAACATAATAATGTGACTTGAATTGAAACATTTTCATACTTGTAAACTAGTTTTCCACTGTTACCTTAAAAATAATAATAACCAAGTGTTTCAACTCTGCAAGTAGTTTTTCATTTGAAATTAGTTGCCATTGAATAAAAAACTTAAAAATTTGAAATGCGTCAACACTTAAATATGTAAATTGAAGTGTAGAGTGTGTCTGCCCACCCTCTGTGAGTGCACTGGTCATGTAGACGCCCCTGAGTGAAGTAACCACGGTGAAGTCAGTGTCACTCCCTGTGGTTGTGTAGAGGTGACGCTCCAGAGACTTCGAGAACACGGTTCCTCTGTCGTCTGACACGTAGATGGTTCCAACACCGGAGTCTGATACACAGACACACACACACACATATTTGGATTATAAGTTTGTGACACTATGTTATCATCAATAACAGATGTAACTATCAGAATCTTTATTGTCATCATCAATCTGCTTTTTCTGACCTCCAGGGTCGTCCACGTGCATGAAGATCATGTCCTGATTGGCTGAGAGGATGGAGTAGAACTGCTCGTGGTTGACTGTGGGAAGCTGAGCCATGTTCCACACCTCCCCTCCGTCCACTGACACGTGGATCATACGCTCTGTACCCTGACACACACACATCGCAGACATATTTTAGAGGGGACAACATTTGAATCACTGATCCTTTATAATTTTGTAGAATTTGGATGGAAATATTGCAGAAAATGTTTATATTTAGTTAAATATATGTGGTTTGAGGAACACACCAAAATGGGAAACAAGTGGAACTCATTAAAGTTAAAGATTGGATACATTAACTGTGCTAATACAGCCAGGAAGTGCAGATATGTCAAGTTGAGTCATCTCCAGATGTGGTCGGGCTAAACTGACCACAAAGCATTTTCATACTAAATGCATTAACACCTTGCATCATGTTCACGCCAGGTGGAAACCAGGTCATTAACTATTTGAATGGCGGTTTCGTGCGAGGAAATACATGTTTTTCTAATTTAGGTGAGCTGACACTAAAGTGGAAGTGCAGGAATACTGCAAGAATGTTCCTCTACATGTGTATGGTTACCATAAATGTCAATAAAGAAATACAAGGATGTGTGAAGCGTGGGGCCGATTTACAGAGACAAGCACATTCTTCTCTTAGAAAATATTAAAGGAGTGGAAAGCAGACATACTTTGCCTGTCATGATGGAAGCAAAAACAAATTTTCCACCCAGAACAAAAGAGTAAACTCTTGTTGCGATTGTCTGGAAACTTCGGCCGTAGTCTGATGTCTTCCTTAACTCCAGCATTCCTTTCTCATCTGACAGAAAGAAGG
The DNA here is from genome assembly GCF_947347685.1 of Pleuronectes platessa. Taxonomy (NCBI): domain Eukaryota; kingdom Metazoa; phylum Chordata; class Actinopteri; order Pleuronectiformes; family Pleuronectidae; genus Pleuronectes; species Pleuronectes platessa. Next base: position 17,893,585 of record NC_070627.1, read on the forward strand.
CAGGGTTACTAGATTTGTTAACTTACATGTACATGTGGGGGAAACTTATCCTCACTTACTGCATGATCCGTTGTAGTTAGTTGTAAAAAAGACGCTGTTCTTTGGACCCCTGTACGTGAAAAAAGGACAACGTGAAGTTTGCTGAGTTCAAATGTGCTTGTGGATTTTATTGCGATCACAGATTAGAGTTGCGGTTTCTTCAGAGTGCTGTGCGAGCAGGGCTCACGTCGACCCCCAGGCTGCGCTCCAAGTCCTCCCTCTGGCTCTGTTCGCTGCCAAAGGGGACGAAGGTTTTCACACTGCAAAAGATTCTGCTACTTCAACGGCTGTGGGCTGAACAAGAATGTCGCTGCTGACTCATGATCCGGGCTGAAGGCAGCCTCGGCTCCCTCGCTCTGCAGTCAATTTAGGCCCGGGCCTTAATGACAGCTGTGGTCAGGCGGAGCTATCACAATGTTCCAACAATGCAGCGCTAACAACCTCAGGCTGACACCACCACCTTGTGTGAACATCGATGCTCGAATGCGACCAGAGTCAGGAGAGTGACGTGAAGTGGGATGAGAGAGACAGCTGGAATAACACCAACCGACAAACGACAGGAACAAAGATGCGCACGTGGGAAGCACGGACAGGTTTCATGTTCTTCTCACTTTCAAACAATCACAAACACATTTAGTACAACATGTTCATATTCAATATGAAACCATAACAGACGATGGGACCAGAGAGGGTAGAAGGTTATGTGTTTGTTATTTTTGTGAAAGGGAGCGTAGTCTGATTTATCTGTTTGGAAAGAGGAGGAGCAGGTTTTGAAAATGTTCCGCTCCCCTGATATAAAGTGTATTTAATTTCATTGTTTTCCATTGAGATTTATTATTTACTGATTTTCTGCATGGATCATAAAGATGTTTTTTTCCATCTGCAGAGAACAACAAGCATGTCTCTGTATCAGGGCCAACAAGTCGGTGGTCAGAGTTAATATAGGGATAGGGATGTTTTGTATTATGTCGAGTTTCTACTAGAGGGTGGAGACCCAATACTAAAGAAGAGGTCCACTCCTATTATTTTAATGGTAGAATATAAAGTTCACCCCCCTCTCATCAAGGTTCAACAATTTTCCACTGTTTTATGTGAGGTTTTGAAATCCATAAGAGGATATATTTGTGTTTTTAAATAATGAAAAAAAATGTAATCATAGTTACACTTCTCCTTCCTCACACTCTGGAGCTCTAGCAAGATTTTTTAAATATTCTTACAGTTCCTTTAATAAACTTATTGTTCCAAGTATTTGTCTTAACTCTTCATTACAAATATCTTATTTTATATTTATTACAACTAGAACCCACAAGTTCAGGACATTTTTAATTTCAATACAAAACTGATGATTCTCACCATCTGACCAAGCAAGCACTGTCATGGATTTTCCTCCAGGTGGCGCCAAAGTCCTCAGACAGCCACATGTCCAGCTGGAGGGAAACAGCTTAGTCAGTAAAAAAACACGATATTAGCAACTTTTTAGTTTTCATTTATCATTAATCATATTATAGAGTGAAATAAAAGTCCTTATTGCACGGAGGAAGAATCAACGTTTCTCTAATAAAACTCTGCAAACACGTTATGGTCATTAAGGCTGCTACCGTGATACTGAGAGTCAGAAGTGCGTTGCAGTCTCCGGGGTTGTACAGCATCTGGATGAGGGGCTCAAATGGCAGATCTGTCGAGACAAAGGTGAGGCCAAAGTCCTGCGAGCGGAACAGTCGAAAACCGCCGATCTCTGACACGACTCCAGTCAGGATCACCTGAAACCAAGCACACAGGAACCCATCAGGGAGGAGCTCTGCCAACAAGTTTTATGATTTATTGTGTTCACATGGGGAAAAACTCACCTTCCCAGAGTGGTCGGGACTGATGGCGATGCCAAACTCAGTCTGGATGAAGGTGTGGTTGATCAGGTGAGTCACATCTTCAAAGGTTTTCCCATAGTCTTCACTGACGCAGACACAAAGTAACAGTGAGTACATAGTAAATCAATGAACAGCTCCATTGCCATTGAGTGTGTCATCAGGCATTTCTCACCTCCTGTAGAGGTTGGACTGACCGAAGCGCATCATGAACAACGGCACCTGAAAGGTTGTCAGGACCAGCAGCACCTGAAGGCAGAGGAGGCGTTACATCATTTGTTCACATTCACGGAGAAATGTTTAGTTTCCATAATATCAGACATCGAAACAAGCTCACCCCTGATCCATCTCCCACCCAGGCCAGCGACAGTGAGCCCATGGCTCTCACTTTGAAGGTGAACTGAAACGGGACAAAAAAACAAATAGAGGTGGAGGTTTTTAGAGAAAGAAAATCAAGCAAAACATTTGAGTACCACCCATGTGGCCTGACTGAGGATTATTTGGGGTTTTGCTGCAGTATCTCTCGCCCAGTAGCCTGAGGAACAAAAATACACTAAAGAGTGCAGAGCTTAGTCTGCCATCCAAGAAACACGAGAGAGCTTGTGTGTGTTTCTGTCGTTCATTGGGCAGGAGAGACAGCAGCCGAGCAGACAGAATGAATTTTCCTTAGTGTTCAAAGTAACTCGGCCATTTGGATGCACTCTGAATCCGTGACCTACATTCCTGCCTAAATGACAAAGCTGGGGCCAGAGAACAATTAATGACGTCCCGAGCACAGCCAGAACGCACGCACGCACACGCACACGCACACACACACACACACTTCTTCTATTCTGACTACAAACACAACACAAAAAAGTTTCAAAACTAAATGTGCCACCAGTATTTGAGGTAAAGTTGAATGATTTCACAACTTCACCGGCTGCAAACAACATTCCAGTCTATTGATCAAGAGTGACGTCCAAGTGTTTGGCCATTTGAGCAACATATTCATCCACAGCCAACATTTTTTGGAGTCAAAAGAAGATTTCCTCCCCCGCGTTTCTTCAGCTGGCGGGGCAGAGATATTTACAAGGTGAGCCCGGTCCTGGAGAGTCTGTGCACCGCTCTATAAAGCCACAGGAGAGGCCCCGGATCTGGCTTCTGGAAGGCAGAGACGGTCCAGTGGAAAAGTGGCTGACTCCTTTATGTCCAAAGAGAGTGAACACAACTTTCCATCCCTGCTCTACAGGAATAATTTCATCACAGCCGTGCTGCATCCATCTGTTGTTTTGAATCTTAATCACACTGTTTGACAGCTTCTTACTCTTTTTTTAATAAGCACGAAACAGAGTCCTGTCTGCGCAACACTCTCCCACAGTTAAACCAGTGTTCTTGGTGGAGCCAGACTGATATATTGATGGCCAATAATTCAATAGGTATTGGTGTTTACGTTAGTCAATGTAAACTCCAATACACCAATATAAAGTATTTTCATGTTCATTAAAAGTGTCTTACTTTTAAATGTTTGGTTTTATTTAGTTGTCAGTGGTTATTTTCTGAATAATAATTTGTGATACTGTAAATCTAATTTATTAAAAATTCTAATAAATGGATAAAGTGGCAATTGGCATACAAATAAAAAGTACTCCCCCACATCCCCCACTGGACAAATGCTGACTGGACTGGCTACAGGGGCACTGGAACCCAAACAATCTGCCTGATAAAGCAGCTCAGCTGACTGAGTCAAAGCTGAGACAGTCGTGTGAGGGAGTGAAACCTCTATCTAACTAGAGGACTGATGAATACAAGGAGATTGTAAAGAGAAGATAGGTTAGTCAGAAAATCATAAAAGAGAAATGTCTGACAGGGTTAGAGACGCAGCCTCACAAACCAGACATGACCTCATATCACATGCTGAATTTAAGGGTCCACATCTGCTGTGACGAGGCCTCTGTAATCTCTGTCCGCAGCTCAACGCATGCCGCTGTGGAATTTAAGGTGCAGTCAACTTTCAATAGTTGAGTAACGAAGCTGCACGGCAGAGTGTCGCACATGCACAGATACACACATGCATGCATGCAGACTGAATAGCACAGGCTAACAGGGGGTGGGAGCTCAGTGAAGTCCTCTCTCTGAGCTCAGGCTCCAACACAATGAGCTCCTTATTCCCTCCACTCGGGGGTTTTAACCTTTCTGCTTCGGCCTGTGTTTAAATCATCAAAGATTTTTGGGTCATTTTGGACGAGCTTCTACTTTGGAGGAACATTATCAGTATCATTGGTGCATCAGAGCAGAATCACACCCAGCTCCATGGATCTGACCTGGACTGACCACTCACTTTAATTCAATGAGTGTAACAGCCAGAGCTGAAACAATAAGTCAATCAATAGAAAATCAGCAACTATTGTCACAGTAAATTGTGAGACATTGTGTGGTGTCAGATTGTGGATCTGCAGTTTTTGTGACTGGTCACTTGTGACCATAAATTTACCTTCTTTAGGTTTTGTACTGTTGTTTACACAAAACAAACAAACTGAAGTCATTAACGACGGATATAAACAACATGTATATGTTTTAACTGACAAATGTATCGGCAATTTAATAATAATTAATAGAATTGTTCTTCCAAATGGATGGACGGACAATTAATAGAGAAAACAGCTGTGACAATAATTGAAACTACGCCATTGTTTGGAGCCCATATAACTAGTAGCTCAACAGAGTATTTATTAAGGCTAAAACCAATTTGTCATTTTAGTTGTCTTTTAAAAACATTTGTTTAATCCAGTAATTTTTTTCTCTATGAAATTGTGAAAAAAACGTCATGTTCTCATCTAGTGAGTGAATTAATCAAAATGACATGGAAATGCTGAAAATATTAATTAATAAATAAACCTTTGATAATATATAACATTTAAGAATATCAAATCTTCCAATGCATGAACATTAACTTTTTCAATTAGTTGATGATGGAAATAGTTTCTAAATTGGATTATTCCCTTTAACTCTTAATGACAGTAAGGAGTCACACCACAGACTGCTGTCGAGGGCAGAAACTGACAGTGTTGTCCTGGAGAGGATTATCTGGAGAGGCAATACATCAATATAAAATGTTCATCAATAACAAAAGTTATAATTAAATGAATATATTGCTTCTGCTTTGCTGTTCAGAAAGTGTTGGCTCATAATGAGTGATCATTATTGATATGTACTGATGTTGTTATTTGGTCCAGACCTGATGACTCTCAAACTTCACGTCCTCGGGCAGTTTAGTAATGGGCGGACGCCTGGTTGAGACTTACAGTGTGGGTGTTGTTGCTCAGGGTTGGGTCTCCAGGCAGCGCTGTGCAGGTCTGTTCATTCAGCCCCGCGCTGCGTTTGGAAAGCTCGGACCTCTGGAAACTCTGTGGCTCCACATCCCTGCGGACGAACTCCCGGTGCAGCCCTGCTCCTCCTGCTCCTCCTCCGGCCTGAGAGAAACCTCTGGCAGCCGCTGCACACGACAACAACAGCCCGAGCCTCAGGACATAACACGCGGGGCTCATGTTTACAACGAGGCCGACCAACTTCGCTCTAAGCGACAGACTCTGCGGCCGGAGTTGGCTCCACATGCCCCCCCCGTCACCAAACGCCTATACAATCACGGCCCATCCACCGCGACGCCGGATTGGTCAGCGCCAGAAAAGCCAGCGAGCTCATTGGTCGGCAGGAATCGCCCTCACGCTAACTTGTCATATGTCCCGTGTTCTACTGCCCCCTGGTGGAAAGACCGCGCGATGCACAGCGAGAAGTTTTACTATAGGAAACTTTGAATTTCTTGAGTTTATTATTCCAAGAAACAGAACAAACATTGTGCAAGATATTATTTATTTACTGGTAATAGCTAGATAGATAGATAGAGGATTAGATAGATAGATAGATATCTATATAGATAGATAGACAGATATATATATATATATATATATATATATATATAGATAGATAGATAGATAGATAGATAGACAGATAGATTGATGGATAGATCGATAGAAAGTTTACATACCAGCTCCGACTGATTAATGAGGGGTCAAGTGTTGATAAATGTTTTCAAAACTACTAGTTCTGTAATATTTGAGATTAAGTTAGTTATTTAAACAATTATTGTGTATGGAGCCCCAATATTGAAAACATTATCTAAAATGTAACTGAATACATAAAACATAATCTTACGAGAAAAGAATGAGAATACTTTGTCTTTACTGGACATTGGCTTATCTACTTGACTCTGAATGTAATGTGTTGTGTAGGAGGATTTTAGAGACAGACCACATCTTAATAAATGGGAAATGACTTATCACAGGAGTACAACAGCTGTGCTTGGCCACTTAAAAACATCCCAGAATGCTTTGGTTGTTATGGTTTCGCTGCCATGTATGAGTAAGAAGACCTAATCTGATGTTAGAGTTGTTTACTGTCTGTTTATTTGGAAAAATACCACTGGTAGTCTTCAGTAAATATATTGACTGTGTACTTCAGGGAAAGGGTTGAACAGTCATCAAATTACTCTAATTACTTGCCAATTTATTAGATAAAACTAGCAGTATAATGCCGCATACCTCCCATAATAACAACTATCATGCTCCATCTATTTTTACAGTGATTTGGGAGGCTGTAACTTGTGGTGCTGTTGAATTGTACTGAAGTGGAGCTCATATTTTAAATTAAGGTAAAAAAGGTAAAAAAAAAAAGTACACACATTACTTCTTAGTATAACTCATTACCTCAAAGAGAAATTCATTATTTATTGAGGGTAATAAATGTTGAAGGTTAAAAGAAGTATAGCCTTTTAGGTTAAGGTGATTAAAACAAAACTGGTTCTACCTTCTGTGAAGCCATATATTTATTATCTATAAACAATCGACTGATGCTTTACAGGTTAATAATAAGCCATTAATAACCTGGAAAATAAAGGTGGAGAGCAACTTGTAATTGTGGCAAAAGATCTTACAGCGTGTATGCACCGTCTTGCACATGACTTTTTAATCTTGTGTGTAGTGATACAAATAGTGATCTAACAAGTATAATACTTGAACTGTATTGACTAACTCTGGATATTCATAGATTTCTGTCACGTGAAAACTATGAAAATGGCGTCAGGGGACTAGCATCCTTGAAACACAAGAAATACACACAGAAAAAGCAATCACATCACTTTCTGAATACAACAGTTTAATTGTAGTTCTGATTTATAACAAAAAAATAGCCCCAGCCCCACCCCCCCATTTTCTATGTTGGTCAGACTTCTGTACAGGACTGTTCAGATAGTGAGAAAAAAGAATTCAATTATCACGTTACAAAGATAACCCTCGTATGCAATCGAAAAAGATGAGGAGAATGTCCTGATGAGAAGTTGTGGTTGTGTTGAGACATTCAGCCCAGGTGTAAATTTACATCCTCTCCTCCTCTGTCTAGATCTCAAACAGAGACTTGTAGAGTCTTCTCTGCTCTAGATGTCCTTGATTACATCTTCCAGCTCCTCTTTGGAATACATGTGGAAAGTCTTCCCGGGCTCAACTGTTGCCAGCTACAGAAGAGACAGAGACACAGAAATCCTTCATGAAAGATGATTACTCTTACGTCCTTACGTCCTTTGCAAACTGCACAAGACATTTACATACACAAATTCCACTGCTCTAATGTCTACAAAGTGTTCAGGGACTGGGAGAGAAAAGAGGAGCAAACCTCGATGTTGGTTGAATTGAGCTTCTCCTCCATCACTTGCTTCAGAATGGTAAGGGATGACTTGATGGCATCTTTCAATGTCATGGACTGTCAGTTAGCAAGAGAGAGGGGGACACAGAAAAATATGAAACTTGTCAATTTTGGTGATTTACTTCTTTAAAAGTTTGAGGAAATTCTTAACATTTCAGTTTTACATGATCTCTGTCAATAAATACAAAATTGACATGCAAGACAGCAGCTTAGAAATGTGACAACTTGGAGCTGATACCTTGTGGTAGACTTCTTGCAGAGAACTCTGTGCTCCCTCAGACGCTGAGCCGATGGCCCGTGCATCGCACTGCACAAAGGTTCCTGACGGGTCCATGTGGTACCTGCATTTACAAACATAAGATCAGAGACTCTCAGTGGTCTGACTTTACTTTAAATGTGCAACTCTTTTTGGTTTTGAATATTTAAGAGGACAAATCTTTACATACAGCTGAGGCCCTTTTTCATCAACTCCCCCAAACAGAAGTGCCACACCGAATGGTCGACTCTGTAGAGGTGCCAGCACAAAGGAGCGCAGCGGGGAGAGAGAAATATACAAGTTAGGTTACCTGACTCCAACATCATTCAATTTGAAGTACGAGTCAGTGAGACAAGCTGAGCGACTGACCATAGCACCAGGGTCAGCATCCTCCTCTCCAAACTGCAGGGCCAGGTTGGACACAGCCTGAGTCACACTCTCCACTGTCATCGTCTCATTATAAGTGAACCAGTGGTTCTGAGGACGAATAGATGCTGGTTAATTTTAGGTTAACCACAAAGTCATTGAACTGGTTATGTTTCAGTGGACTCATACTTCATACCTGTGTTTCCACTCTCGCTTTGTCGATTAGAGTCTTAGCATCAGCTATCAAGCCACTCATGGCACAACCTTTGAGTCGGAAAAAGAGAAAATTAAGATACAGCATGACCTTGAGACGCTGCTGTCTAGCACATGAATGAGCACTGCCATACAGAGACATGTATAATATCATACTTCATTTAGTCAGGGAATATTAACAAGTAAGAATGTGGATTCAACCTTTGCCACTGATCTGTTTGTATACATGTGTAATGTTATATGAAGGTCACAGTATATTTTCAATTAAACAATGTAATTTTAGTAATGATTGTCAGGCCTTCTCTTTATAATGCCACTGAAGTGAAAGCTCTGCATGTATTGGATATGAGTGAGCTCTCAAACTTTATTAAAAACTACTTTTAACTGCAGCAGAATTCTGCTCATGACGTTTGATAGGAGCAAAGACAAAGGTCGGCAAATTTCTTAATAAAAAAATATATCAATTAGATGGTTGTGTTTGCTCTTATATTAGCACTTAAAGGCAAATTCCCAAAAATGAGGGATAGCCCTCATGATTTCATTCTTAGAAATAAACATTAACATGGAATGGCTGCTAAATAAGTTTCTAATACAGCTCAGATTTCCTGTTTTATGAAATAATACAACTAGAGTAGAATTGATTATTGATTAAACTTATCTGTGATTACGACCAGCCAAAATACTTTATCAGTTAGTACACAGTGTGAATACAATTACTAATGTTTTATGTGCATCCGGATTTCCTTCTATGTTCCACTTACCAATGTGGGTGTCAATCTCCACGATCTTCTCAATGCTGTTGGGCTCCATCAGGGGAGAGGTGATCCTCTTCTCCACAGCCAGACACACCCCCTCTGTTGTCTGGATACCAATGGCTGTGGAGCCCAACTGGAGGAGCAGCGGCGTATGAGTTTCAGACGGGCCATTTGTTTACAAGAGCCAGTATACAACACCACACAGAGGTGGACGCTCATGGTATGATACTTACTTTAATGGCCTCGATGGCATATTCAACCTGGAACAATCTTCCTTCAGGAGAGAATGTGTTCACACCTCTGCAAAACAGGAACAGATTATATTTATTATTTCAACACTGCACAATAATGTAACCAGACAAACAAAATCAATGCAGATGGCACTTTGTTCTCTTTTAAAGCTAAGTCACCGCTAAATGAAACATTAAACCCGCCCAATTTAAGCACTTTTTATGGTTTATATTGGCCGGAGCACCACAAAGGCTAAATCTCAGTTAGCTTTCCATGTAGAATTAAAAAAAAACTGTTGTACCGAAAGTGAAAGCAAACCAACTCGCTGAGGAGCGATTTGCTTCTAGCCAACTATTAGCAACACACAACTACAAGATCAAACAAAGGGTTGATACCAGAGCACTTCATCATTTCAGAGTCACAACAGCAAACAGCATATCACAAGTGGCTTCTCCACAGCTCGCTGCTTCCCACCGAGAGGCGCTCAACTAATGACAAAGCAGTTTGAGTTGCACCAACCTGTCATATTCCGATCTCGTCAGAAACATGTTTGACGGTTAGACACAGGACCTTCGGACGGAGAAGAAGAAGCACATGAGATCAAATCAGTTTCAGACGCGCAGGAACGGGCGTTTGGTTTTAAGTGCGCCGTGACACCGGGTGATAAGCTAGCTCGGGTTAGCTGCAGTGCAGAAGAAGCGTGCGAGCTAACTGAAGCTAACACAAAAACCCTCCGGCACAGAGACGACTTATACAAGCCCACCATCAGCAGTCAGACATTATAGATACTTTTTAGGAACGAAAAGTGTCAATACCACAAAGTCCTCCTGAGTAGTTTCACAAGTTAGATTCGTTTACCTTCGGCTACAGACCCTTGAATGAGTTCGCTTGTTTGAGGGGAAATGTACACGGTGTAACGTCTAAACGCGCCGGTTGTCAACAGAGCTGGAGAAAGGTTCCGGGGGACAGCTCCGTCCACAGTCTCCTGTAAAGTGTTATCATTAGTAGCAGTTGAGTTAGAAAGCTACTAGTGATAATAACAATACTAATAGCATGAATTATTCAGGACTTCTTTTTTACTTTATATTAGCAACAATCTCCTGCATCCTCTTTTCTAATTAACAGTTTACAGTGTTGTGCAAGTTCACAGCTCCCATGAACTAGTTCAAAGTTCAGTTCATACAAGTAAACATGAATAGTTCACGTTAATAGTTCACCATTTAAATTCTGAACTAGTTTATAGTTCAGTTCATTTCATAGTTTTAAGGTGGAAAGTGAGAATTAACTTGTAGGCTTCTGCGACTGCGTCTGCGTCTTTTCACGCCGCTGTGGCGCAAGACTCGTTTTCATTCATGCTTCCCCAACCGTTGCGCGTCTTACAAAGCAATTCCGCGCCAGAACACTAGGCGGAGTAATGCTTTTTGTCGAAGGCGACCTGAGAGACGCCTTCTTTGTGGGTGTGGCAATCGTTGTTGACTGTTTATTTACCTTCTACCAGTCGTGTTCTCCATTACAAACACACGGTGAACCATGGCAGAGAGTGTATTCACGATTCCAACCGAACAACAATTGATTGAGATGGAGCTGCTGGACATTGAAGAGCAACTTCTTATAATTAGACTGTTTATTTACATCGCCACTCCGGCTCCTCATAGCCTATTTCTGGCGGACAAATCGGCCAGTCAGTGACGGGTTATACAAGTGGTCATACTTTCGGATCTCTTCTGCCAAGTGCTCTTCTATTTGGTCCATATTCGTTCTTCTAAATCTTCCGTGATTTCCGCGTATTGTGGGGCATGAAACCGGAAACTAGACACCGGACGGGATGTAGAGCAGACCAATCACAGCCTTGCGGGCTGAGTGAGCTTGCGGAGCTTTGCCGTAAATTTTAGAAAAGGGGGTCGACACCCGTCAGCACGTAAGGAGGGATACATAAGCACGTAAGGGACCCGGAAGGGCTCTTGCGCTTACGGGCCCGTGAAAACGCAGAAGCATGTTTCAGGCTTTATCCATCACTACCCCTTGCCTTTACTGTCGGAATCTTTATCAGACAGTGTGTAAAAATCCCTCAGATAACAATAAGGTGCATCGGATCACGGATGTAGTTGCTGAGTCTGCGTCTCTGCTTTCTCTTGCCATCTGTATATGAGACCGAGAGCTGTTGTGTTGCAGGTATGGCCTGCCCCTTTAAGGGAAATTTGTAGTGTGTGACGTAGTGCACCTGGGTATTGTGGGAAAAGACGCATGCTTCTGCGACTGCGTCTGTGTCTTTTCACGCCGCTGTGGCGCAAGACTCGTTGTCATTCATGCTTCCCCAACCGTTGCGCGTCTTACAAAGCAATTCCGCGCCAGAACACTAGGCGGAGTAATGCTTTTTGTCGAAGACGACCTGAGAGACCCCTTCTTTCTTCTTCATCGATTGTTTATTTACATAGCTACTGCGGCTCCTTGTAGCCTTTTTCAGGCGGACAAATACGCCAGTCAGTGACGGGTTATACAAGTGGACATACTTTCGGATCTCTTCTGCCAAACGCTCTTCTATTTGGTCCATATTCATTCTTGAATGATTGCGGGCTGAGTGAGCTTGCGGAGCTTTGCCGTAAATTTTAGAAAAGGGGGTCGACACTAGTGATGTGTCGGTCGTGAACGATTCGTTCGTTTTGAACGAATCCTTACAAGGACTCGGGAGTAACGAGTCCTCTCAAAGAGAGATTCGTTAATTTTCTCGTGGCCGCGCATCGGGACTGTTGCATAGGCTGATGCAGGTCACGTGAAAAGGATCCAAAGACTCGTATCCGGCAGATGAACGAATCACTGATCCGAAGACTCTGTTGGCAGAAGAACGAAACACTGATCTGAAGACACGGTCGGGAGGTGAACGATTCGTTCATCTGCCGGGTACGAGTCTTTGGATCGTTTGCACCCCCCCCCCCCCCCACCCCCCCCTTGAAACGAACGAATGACTCAAAAAGAGATTCGTTCATTTTACTGAACGAGATTCAAAGAACCGACACGGTAAAAATATCCGAACTTCCCATCACTAGTGTGAACTGGCTCAACGCTGCAAACAGCTACTGGACACCAGCATTGAGAGGCATAAGTAGTAGGGATGGATCATTACACTCTTGTGACCAATCCTGCATGAGACTGCGGTTAGGCCCGCCTTTCTCATTAGCATAAGTACACTGCAAATGAAAAGGAAATGTATCGGGGAATAAATAAATGTGCAAATATATTTAAGACATTTATTTTGACATTTATTTTGGTATTAACATATTTAGTTATGTATTTCTGTATTAATTAATTAATTTCCTTTTTTCTTTCTTTCTTTATTTCTGTATTTATTTATACATTTATTTATTTATTTTTACTGAAGTCATGTATGGTCTTCCATACAATAGAGCCGTATAGTCTCTGATCCATGAAGCTTCCTTCTACCAAGTTGTGTGGTACGGAGCCGAGACACTGGCCAGAGAAGAAAACACTTGGAATACGTTGCTTGTTTGGTCTGCATATGTGTGCCATGGGTGATGGGTATCGTAGTGCGAAGTCTAGTTAGTTGGTTTCGGTTAGGCTAAATCGCGGACATTTTACGGGCACTGAGCAACGACATGATGAAAGCATTCGATAGACAGCGTCTCTCCTGAGGAGAAAGTATTGAAATGTCCCGAGGGTCAGTGAACAGGTAGGGGTGGGGCAGGTGACAGTCTAGGCCAATGGCTGTAGGGTTTTGTGGGATGCCAGGCTCTCATTGGCTGATGAGTTGGCGTATCAAGGGTGAATGAGGAAGGGGAGTGAAGAAAACAGTGGTGGATGATGATAGGAGTGTCGGAGTTACGAACAAGAAGTGTGTCGTGTTCGCTGGACTTTAATAAAGCTACACATAAAGAGAGAAGTTTCCTGTCGTCTATACGCGAGGACGCTACAATATGAACGTGTTCACCGTTCAAAATCGTTCTCATAAAAGTTAACGTTTTCAATGAGCGCGTTCTTTTGCGTTCGTTCATGCACAACACTGGAATCAGTTACATTTAATAATTAATATAAAGACATAAATTTGATTCCAATTATTTTACTACAATCCGGCAGATTGGTGGTTAAATATTAAGAAACAATACTCGGCTGGACCTCTTTGTGAATTATCACACATTTGTGACTGTACACCTCAAGAGGATGAAATGTCTTTCCCTTTTGGTGGGACATGCCCTTGACACACACTGATGAGTTCTCATCCACTGAAAATGACAATGAGACCGTCGTTGAAGAGATGAAGCAGCATGTCTCAGGCCAAGACTCTGTTTCAGATGGAGCAGACCTTACCTTAAAAACTCTCGTTGAGGTTGTTTAAGTCATAAGCGATCCAGACTACGACCCCATCCTGTGATGAGTCCTCTGAAGGTGATATCAAACACCATCATATATCAGATATCATTGCGTTTATAAGAGCCGCTCTGAGCTTGCAAGGAAATATGGGGTACTATACAGAAATACCTTGTTGCATGGTACACACAAATGGAGTGTGACAGCATAGTACTATTGAAATGCAAAATATTTACGGATATCTTCACCCCGAGAGACTACGTCATCATATTCCAGACAGCAAGAATCAGGCCATCACCTTACCACGTGAAGGTGCTCAAGCATGATGAGTACCTGAAAATGAAGGGATCTTACTTCATTGGCATCAGACCAGGCAAAAAAGCTGGAGATCCGATGTGCGGGCTCTTTAGTTTAGCAGTGAAGGCAAGGTCCATTTCAAGCTGTCATTCTCGGAGGACTCTGCATGGGAAGCACCGCCACAAAGAGCACAGGTGCAAAATGAGCCTACAGCATGGATGAGAGTGTTTCCGTGTGCTCTGCCAATCAAAGAGAGAAGGTTCCAGGACCTCCAGTCAATGAAACACGTCATGCCCGTTGATTGTCATCACTTCTTTGACAATTTGCCACATAAATAGGTATCAGTCAAGAACCCAGCCAAGAAGAGCTGGAAGGAGAACTGAGGAGATGCCCATGCCCCCTCAGCATTATGTCTAGATAATTTGTTAGTTATGCCTTATTGTTGACAGATTTGAAGGTTTAAAATTGCTTAAGTTACAAAGACATTTTCAAAAATGCATTAATTTATTCCTCACTATTATGTTACACAATTGACAAACATTGTTGTTAGTATGTCAATAGTCATCTATTGTTGTAACCTTTTTGACTATTAATAAATATCATATATTTAATATTTGGTAAATTTGTTGCATTTTCTGAAAAACCTGAAAAAATTACTTAGGTGACGATATGTAATTGAATGTGGCTTCTATATTTTTCCCAGAGGCCGAAATCTGATCGTTACACCTTTGGCATTTCAAATAACACGATGCAGTGCAGTTCTTGAAAATCAAAGGTAGGCAATGGGAGACCGCCTTAGCTGTCAGGTGGTGCCAGATGTTCTGAAATGAACACAGTGGAGCTCTAAGATCGAACCAGTGTTGGGTGTCAACATGTTATTGGACAAGGAGTCATGAAGGTCTGTCTGCTGGTGATGACCCATTCTCCTCTTATGATCCCGCTCTAGCCCTTCAAGTCTCAGGAAGGAAGCTCTTGAATCAGCATTAAGAATATTCTTTCTAATAAGAAAAATCACTTGTGCAGGTGAAATGAAACATTACTGCACTGGATTAGATGCATTCAAATGAGGTGGCTAACATCTTGAAGTAGGAGTAGTAGGCGTTTTCATAGCAGCCCTCATGCTTGTGCAGTAAACGCAGCATTAATGCACAAATGACTCATCTCAGTGCATGTTTGTAAAGATGTTTTTTAGGGCCCAAGCACTGACAGCCACTGACAGACACATTTATTGAAATGATAAGCATTTTTTTTCATGCAAATGAATTGGCTTTTTGAGGAGTTTACCATGCTAAAAATCTTACAAAAATTTGCAGAAAATTTACTTTTCATTTATTTTTTGTTATGTTTTTGTTTATTCATTTGTTTTTGTTTTTACATTTACACAGTGTAAGATATTGTGCAATTATGAGGTGGTTGTAATCCTGCCAATTTTAGAGGTTAATTATCTTGCCAAGGACATTTCGGCATGCAGATGGGGAAGAATGGAGATTTAACGGGCAACCGGTTGAAGAACGACGACTCCTCCCACTAGGCTATGCTGCCCTTATATATATAATAATAATAATAATAATAATAATAATAATAATAATAATAATAATAATAATAATAATAATAATAATAATACTTTACTACATATATTTGAAAGCCTTACTTAAAAGTTACTTTTAAATTTTGGGATTTTAGATACTGGATGATTCAACATGCTTAACCTATTGTTAGAGAGTAACCCAGTAGTTTCCAACCTTGGCTTCTGACGCCTTACAAGAAACACAGTGTGGGACACATTTAATTTAATATGATTCAGAAAATTAATGCAAAACCTTCTAGTTTATATTCGGTGATCCAATAAATGGCATATTGTTCCCATCAATATTAATGATGGGTCACTCATTACTCATTAATCAAATCAAACCTCCGGCCTCCTGAACTTTTACTTTGAAGGTGAGCTGTCTCTCTGTCCCCCTCTGGATGTCCTCGTTCAAGTTTAGCTTCTCAGGTTGACTTCCACTTCATGCACAGACCAGGTGAGGCCTCACTACTTCACGAATCTACAACAACAACAAATCCCTGGATCTTTGCTGCTTAATTTCCAAGCAGTCTGCTGCTGCTTGTTTCAATGTGATGTCCTGAGGCTGCCCCCTGCTGGCTGCTGTGTTCCTCTGCTGCTCTTGCTTGGTTTTGCAGCTTGTGATTAACTAAAGTTGTCCCTAAAAGAAAATCTTTATTATCCTTCAAGGGCAATTTGATGAACAACCAGCAATCAGTGAACGACAAAACTAAACCAATATATACAATGTAAATAAAACAATATATATATAAAAACCCTATAGACTAGCAGGGGAAAATTAGCTTTTACTTAATGTTGTAATCTTATACTACTGATTTTATTGACTTTATAACAATGCATCATATTTAGTATTGTATGTGTTTTCAAATGCTGAATTGGCAAAGTTAGCAGTGGCCTAACTGAAGCTATGAAATACATTTATAATAGAATATTTATGTAAGTTTCTTGTCCATTTGTCAGTTGTTTGTTCTCTGTCTCCTTGTTTGTAATGTACATTGCCCCTTTTGAATAAATAAAAGTAATATAATACAGCATAATGAATAAATAACTGAAGCAGAAAATGGAAATACTCAAAAAAAGTACACCTCAGAATTGTTGAGCACAATATTTGAGGGTGCGTACTTGGTTAATTTTCAATACAGACCAATCAAGATTTATATTAGAATAATACAAATGTAGGGGAGAGCGGGGTAATGTGGGAAATTTTTACATTTGCTCCCCTCTAGGCGAGCTAAAATGATATATCAGTAAAATTTACACATTTCCCATTAATTCAGGATGTTTTCTAGAAATTGAAATGATCATACTGTCTTCAGGACAAAGGGCAGTGAAAATATGATTGTTTTTAAAAAAGTGGGACACTTACTTTTTCCCCTTTAAAACTACCATAGCAACACATGTTGTAATAGTTAAAATCCCGACAGCTAGATTGACAACCACTAATATCGGACTAGTAACAGAATCATGGGGATTGGTCAATTAAGCACATTTATGATTATTATGATTCATGTGATCTCTTGCACACCCTAGCTTACCTGCACATTGTTTCTCTGTCCAATTGGTAGGGACAGGGATATTGTTTTTCTCTGCGTATTCAAATGCCAGTTCACGGCACTTAACTGGAGCAAGGCCATGGTCAGCTAGTTGTTTCAAGTGTTTGGCAAGCTCCTCCTCCATCTCATCTGTGAATATTCTCTTTACCTCAGCTACTGCACCCCAGGCTACTGATTTTACTTTCTCTTTCTCTTTTTTCTTTATGAATCTTTTGAGGGTTGTCTTGTCAATATTTCTATCCCTTCCAGCTTTTCTTAAGGACTTCTTTCCTTGCATGACCTCAGCGGCTGCACTCTTCATCTCTGCGAGGGGTGTTTGGCCCCAGGTTGTCTTCCTGGTGTGTAGTTTCTTGGCATGATGGCTTTTCTACAATGTTTATGACATTAAAAATAAAACATATATAATGTAATATAACACTAAAATATGTTTAAGACTAAACTTAACTTGTGCTTCATGGTGGGGTAAAGTGAGACACTGTCCCACTTTACCCCACAGCATTTGTCCCCCTTTACCCCGAAGCCACAATTTTTGAAAAACAACATCTCTTATCAATTCAGGCTAATCTTCAGCTAGCATCAATCACATGGTTTTATATGTTGGAAGTTCACCAACATGTATGATATAAGTTTTTCTACCTGATTCAATTTGTTTTGACACAACAGTTGATTAAGTTCAGAGCAAGAAAATTAACTTTTACATGCAAATAACACATTTTTGTGAAAAAACATACTTTCCACAGCACCTGCACCAACTTCTCCTTCATGGCAAGGGGGGAATGGGAGGGGCTTTTAAACATAATAGTCACATGACCACAAATGTGTTCCGTTTCCTAGATACAGGGGGTGTTTCACATCACCTAACCCTAACCCTAACCCGATGCAAATGATTTAAAAATAAATATAAATATCTATTTAAAATAAGATTAATAAAACTTAAAAGGAATCTCACTGTCATGCTTATTAGTAAATGAAAACCAAAATGATAAGAGAACACCTCAATGTTAAAGTGATGCTGAAAAAAAATAAAGCTTGACTGATCCAAAATAAAACCTCGACAATTACAATGTTTTTTTTCATTGGTGTCTAAATTGGGGGAAAATGGCAAAAAATAAAATCAATGGTTATTCCATATTATTTCAAATTGAATATCTGTGTCTTTTGGATGTCCCCTTCTTAGGTTCTGCTACCGATTCTTAAATCCCTGAACGAACAGCAAAAGCAATATTTATTGCGAAAGAATGCTTTTACTTTTAGTTCTACGTTCAGCTGCTCACACAACTGCACTCCTCCTGTGTTAACACCAGGGAGCAGTCATGCACTTGATAAAAGACAGAGGGCATCTCGATGAGGCTTTGTATGAAATGCAGGACCATGAGAGCCGCTTGCTAACTGTCCTGAGAGGAGACAGAAGCCGATAAAGAACATATTGTAGGAAGATTGTTGGAGGCTAGATTGTGATCATATGTAAAGCTCTGGTGATGGAAGTTGTTGGTCAATGTTATAAATATTGTCTTTGAATGTTTAAATTGATGGATGTGTGTTGACGTTTTTAAAAGGCACTGATGATAATTATTATAAAATCTCTTCTCAGTTAAATCATATGCTGATAATGCTTGAGCCTTGAGCCTGAGAGTGAAATGTTCCTTCCTAATTAATACCCACATGAAAGTGAGATTCAGAGCTGGATGGCTGCTTTTATGTTACCTCAGATGGTGGCTCTGTGTGATTCATAGGCAAAAATTGTGATATTGTATCAACACTTTATTATGCATCACCACCATGCAAAATCACCACTATGAACTTGCTCAAAATTCTAACTAGATATATTACACACATTTATGATTTTCGATTGGCTTGCCACTTTTTTTCGCCCTCCAAAGTGACTGAGTAAAGTTTTCACACACTCAGAAAGTACATCAAGAGTGTGTAGGTTGCTGTGCAAGTCATGCCCAGGTCTGCGTGAGAGCACTGACACTAACAAAGGAAGCATGACTGGCGAATGATCTATGATCGAACCCTAAATTCATTAACCATTGATAGTAAACACAGTTTGTTCAATGCCCTTACCAGTGTAAACCTTTGTATTTTAGCTATTTGGAAGCGTCCAAGTACCTGTCTTTTAACACACTTTCATCTATCTAAAACTTATATGTAATCAGCCATTTAAATGTAGACATTGTACATATATTCAGTTAAAATCTTTTTCAACCAAAAACCTAGCCTGACGTTGTCAGACTCACAATTCTAGTCAGAATGTGAGTCTGAGACCGCTCCATTGGGCTGTGATTATGGGGCGTGTTTCAACTGACCAGGAAGTAAAATTCCTCTTCGCTCAATTGGATAGACCTACAACCAATCAGAGCAACGTAGTATGTGACGTATGCTAAGCAACGCATTGTGAGTTATTTACTAACGCCGGGTTCACACCGGACGCTTCAGCGCAGCGCCAAGCCTTAAATAACAGCTGGCTCCCATCCACTCCCATGTTAAAACTTTGTGCCGGTCACACCGGAGGCTGAAGCAGCGCGAGGCAGCCTTGGCGCAGCGTGGTGCTTCAGCCTCCGGTGTGACTGGCACAAAGCCGTGCAGCGATCTACTGGATCAACGGGTGATATTATTAGCGCTGCCCGGCGGTTCAGCGTCGCTTCAGTGTCCGTTGTGAACAGCTAAGCGCCGGGGCGATAGGGATTAGCGCGGTGCTTTGGTGTCGCCTCCCCGTTCTGTGTTCCTCTTTCAAAATGAATGCGCTGTCGATGTCTTCTAAAACAGACTCAATGGCAGCATCTACACATCTCAGCTCGCCAGCGGCAGGCATGTTTGTTGAAAACGAATTCTACCCAAGGGCACTTTGATGACGTGGTTGATTACGTTACCGTTGATCATCTGTCAATCATCGTATAAAGCCCGCCCTAACAATCTGATTGGCCCGGTCGGGCATAATTTTTTCC
This sequence comes from Pleuronectes platessa, assembly GCF_947347685.1. Lineage (NCBI taxonomy): Eukaryota > Metazoa > Chordata > Actinopteri > Pleuronectiformes > Pleuronectidae > Pleuronectes > Pleuronectes platessa. Next base: position 17,913,725 of record NC_070627.1, read on the forward strand.
CAACGGAGCGACTCCAGACCGAACCGCCCAACCTAAAATGTTGTGGGCGGGGCTAAATTCATCTGGCATCCAGGCTACCAAAAACCCTTTCCAAGTGTCAGATTAAATGACTTTAACCTAATTTTTCCCAGTGGACACACGTCGTATCGCTGCAAAACAGGTCGTGTTGTTAGCTACATGCTACATCGACCGTTTGAACGAACTCCTCAGTGAGATCATCCAATCAGCTAAGGCAGTTTGCATTATTATCACAGATGTGTCAAATAAAACAAGCCTATCTGATCAATAGCAGTCGGCCTGCCTCAAAACACAAACAAAAAAAGTACAAAAAAGAAATTTGACAGCAACAGTATGAAATCTATGGAATAGTGATAAAATATCTTCAGTGAAACCAGGCCAGAATTATAGATTTACAAAAGATTGCAAATTGTGTCGTCAATAACCTCATCTCCAACGTAATCTCAAGTTTCAAGCACAAAGCAGCTGACGAACAAAACCTTTAATCCTGTTTTGTTTCGTGTCAAACTCAGAAACATGAGAATTAGAATTTTTGCCGCCGTGTATGAATACTGTTGTCGTACACAGGCGACACAACTCATGTAAAAAGGATCAAAATGAAGAAGAAGAAAGTCATGAGTTTCTTTTTATGGCCCCTGTGGTATCATAGACAGCTTAGTAATTAATCCCTTTACATCAGCTCACAGTATTACTTTAAATATGTTGTTGGTTAAAAATGTATATATCTTCACATAAATTTAGTCTGTGGTTGGACAAAGCAATTTTTTCTTCTTCAACTTAAAATCGTCTTCATTTCTTCAGTGCTCGGTACCGTCGGCCCAGGTTCGGCCCAGTGTCCAGTGTCTTCTACCATTGTTGCTTTTCATATTGCTCGCCTGTAAGAAATGTTACAGATGGTTACTTGAAGATATTTGATTGTGTAGATAAAAGTCCTGTAAAGTAGATTGTCAGAAACTTACCAGTAACATGGACTTACACAGTCACTGCTTCAGAGTCACCTGTATGAATGCCACCACAGCACAACACAGGCAGGTTGAAACATGACAGAAGATTCAAAATCTTCTTCATTTTTTTTTGCAGATACAGTGCTGTATTGAGCAACACTCAGTAACGACAATATGGCCTTGTGTTAAAAAAAACACATGATTTAGTCAAACATCAGAGTAGAAAAAAGAAATAGCACCAGACCTCTGCGAGTAGAAAAGACCTGGTTTAAGAAATGTCTCATTATTTCACCTCATTGCATCAAACAGAGTCATATCCAACTTTTTCTCTGTTAGACCATGCTTAATTTGTTGTAAACATGAAGTGAAATCTTTTGTATAGCCTTGAATGAAAACGACTGAAACGCAGAATCATGAATGACCTTATGTGATGATACTCGTGTTTAAACAGTTACAACCAGTAATGAGTGAGAGTCAAATTGTTTGGATTTTAGGTTATGTTATTTATTTCCTTTAATTTTTTCAACATATTTTGTATATTCATTTTTCTTGGTACATGTCATTATTTGTATGCTTTATGTATTTATTTTTTCATATTCAGATTTCCGTTGTTGTTATCACGGCTGGTTTGTTCCTAACATTGTTAGTTAATAAAGTTTTTAAAAAGTACAGAGTGAGATAAGTTTGATCCCACGTTTAAAAAAATGCATTTGACACTTTAAATTATTGCAGTTTTTCGAGCCGCATGTATATCTTTGACCCGAAAAATTTGCACATTACTACATTACTACATTACTTCAACTACATACAAGTTAATAAAAGTCACTAAACCGGGTCTCCCTGAACCATATAAACCGGATTGTTTCTAAAAATCTTTCAGAGGACTTTGAAATGCTGAGATTAGACATTTAAAGAGTCTTTCTAAAACGACAATCTGTGGGTGTATAATGAGTATGTCCTATTTCTTCATTTGAATCACTGGTCCATGGCCAAGAAATCACCCACAGAAAACCCTGTTTAAGACCACCGCTTGTGGTTCTCACACTCTGGCTACTGTGAGGATAAAACTAATGAGACACATCATGTTTATAAGAGAATTGTAGAGATGCTGGTTGGTAGATTTTCTTAACTTAAGACACCATATGGGCTTTAACTCTTCACACATGAGAGTGGCATCAATGCTCCCATCTACATTATGAAGAGTTTCATTGCCCAGAATGACAACCTATGTCTTTAACAGTGCAGCACAAACATTCTTCATCTGAAACAGTTGATCGGACCAAGGTTTTCAGTCACGTGTTCCCTCCTGTGTCGGCCCCTGTAGGTGCAGTGGTGCAACAAGCCCTCCATGGTGCTGCGGTGGAGACCAGGCTATTAACCGGAGCAGGCCTTCATCACGGAGCAAGCAGGAGCACTCGGGGTCACCTCTGGAGCTAGACTGCTGTGGCTGGCTGCTCCTTAATTGAATGCAGAATTGATTTCACACATTTCGACTGTTCCACTGGGATAGATAGATAGATGATGACAGTGGCTTTGGATTGTGCTGAAGGAGATTACATTGATCTCCGTTCTGCTGTCAACGTTCACTGCCGCTGTGTGTGTGTGTGTGTGTGTGCGTGTGTGTGTGTGTGTGTGTGTGTGTGTGTGTGTTTGTGTGCGTGTGTGGGTGTATGTGCGTGCTCGCATCACCAGACGTGTGTCATTATTTGAGAGAAGGTACAGGTCGTCAATTTGGAGACAAGTTTGTCAAAATCTGGAAGAAGAGTTGAGTTTATTGTTGCCTCCAATCAGCTGCCCTGCTGGAGGTATCCATGGCAACTGAAGGAGTAAAAGTAAGGTTTGAGGTCTCCAGAGAATTTGGAAGAAACAGAGAGAAGGACTTTGTGTTGCCACATAAGGACTCATTTCAACGTGACAGAGAGGATATCAAACTGGAGTGGCCGCGGTTTTCTGTGCGAACAAACCAAACAAAGATAACCACTCAGCCCACAAACACAAATGTAAGAGCGCTCAAACACTACTCCATACTCATACCTATACTGTATGTCACCATTTATACCGCCAATACAACCACTCTCCTGTGCTCTCCATATATTCGGAGAGTAACACTTCATCTGGCTGTGAACACATGGAGCTTGAATCTGCATCTTGAACAGATGATCTGTCTCTGGGTATAAATAAATAAATTAACACTGTGAAGCCAGAATGTAAAAAGGACAAGACGCAGAGAAGGTAAAACACTAAATATTAAACCTTGAGTTCCTTTTTGTCTATTTTGTGTCAATTGAGGTCTGTGTGTGTGTGTGTGTGTGTGTGTGTGTGTGTGTGTGTGTCTGTGTGTGTGTGTGTGTGTGTGTGTGTGTGTTTGGCATGCAGCGACGATTTGATATATTTGGAAGATAGAGGTTATCTGCTGGAAGTCTTCACCCCTTTAGTATATTATCATGTTTAATGTAACTCTCATGTTGGATGGTCCCCATGACACCAAATATAAAATATTAATCCCACTTATTAAATCTTTCACACACCAGCTCAAGGTGGTTTTAAATTGGGAAAAGTCTGAAAAAGGCGATTCAACATTAGTCAGTTGTGCTTTTGGTTTGGAGACAAACACAACTAGTTGAGCTGCCGCAGTAAAAGATACAAAGCATAACACCAAAAAAAGAAAACAGACTTTGTTCATTAAAGTTCAGTTTATATCAAGTCTGTGCATCAATCCAAACATTCCCTGCCTCCAGCTTCTCATATTTGTTGTAATATATGATAGCAAAGTGAAAATTCAACTTAAGATGTCATGTTGGGCTGTGGGACATTCAAATCAGCACTTTTCACTATTTACTGACATTTTGGAGAAGAAATAAAGAATCAAGAGAATAATGTGGAGATTAATTGATAAGGAAAATGATCAGTAGCAGCCCTAAACAACATGTTCCAAAATCATGGGGATGAATTGCTATAACAGCCTCAGCTAGGTATAAGGTCTGATGATGTTGGGGGAAGAGGCCTGGCTCCTAAATGATGTACAAGCTCATCTCTAACATGTTGGATGGGGTTGAGGCCATTCAAGGTTCTGTGTAAGACAGTTCAGTTCTTCGACACTAAATTGGGAGAACCATAGTTTTGCCTGGCTCCGTGGATCAGAGTAGTGTGGCGGTGCTACTGCTACCATGTAGTGATGGGAATCCTGTGTGTATAAAAAGTGCAGCAATAGGAGTGTGTCTACTCCGTCTTGTTCTCCCTGTCTCTCACTCGGCAGCATTCCGGGTCTTAGTCGTCCATCGTCAGCTAATTAATCAGAATCAAAGGGAGACAAATCCTGTAAACACGGAGAGAGGGTGAGAGAGAGAGGACACGAAGGGGCGAAAGAGGTACTGTAGATAGGGTGGATTCTCCTGAGACTTTGTCTCTCTCGCCCCCTGTACTTTCTTCTTCATTAAGATTCATAGCCCTGATCCTTTGCTCTGTGCTGGCTCCTCACTGCTTGCTCCATGCATCTCTAGCGAGGAGGGGAAAAAACAGAACCTGCACATCCAGAATTAAAATGGGGATGCTGTCAACAAGAGAGAGCATATGGAGAGAGAGAAAATGAGAGAGGGCCGAGGGAAAGAGAGACAGCGAGACAGGGAGAGGGAGAGAGTAAGGGGCTGACAGCTGGTTGGTATTCCTGAGGCTTAGCCAGAGAGGCTGATGGTGCAGAGTGGACATCACCGAGGAATTTCAATGTGGATAGAGCGACTTGCTGTCAGAGTGAGGACGCTAACCTTTATATTACAGGCCTGACTATTTTACTAACTACAATGTGATTAATCAAGCAAATGTTATCTTTATTTTTTTAAGTTTTTCAGTTTACCAAATGTTTTATAAGACAATGGAGCTTTGTTATGATCTAAAATGACAAACTAAAATTGTAACTATTGTGAATATAGTATATTTCTTGATTTCTTGTTTAATCCAATTCTAGTGGAGAATCTGAAGTTTTGCAGATGCATAATCTATGGTGGATATTTTCATTTGATGGAGTGGTGCAGTGATAAAAATACACGTAGTCTGAATATGTATAGACATTATACAGCTTCGATAAAGAGCTGGGAAAACATGACATGCAATGCATGATACTGTCAGATAAAGTGGATAATGATGATTTAACACACCTTAAAGTTACGTAAGAGGAACTTAACAGGGGTAAACCTGATGTTATAGGATTAATGGAAGATTAAATTTAGCCTATTGGCTAAATCCGGTGATTACTTCTAATTTACCTTAATTGTTTATTAAAAGCAGAAAAGATAACAGTAAAAAATACTAAAATTTGATATACTGTTAAATATTTTCTGTTGGTCAATAACATCAATGTTAAGAAATGTGAACTTTAGGAGCAATGCTTCAAACCCAATCAAAATCAGCTTATACCATATGCCCTGAGGAAATAACAGTTCACAGAAATACGCTACGTTCAATAAGTCAGACTAGAAAAAACCATGAATCATGAATAAAAGCATAGATTTAGATATGGATTTCTATGATGGGTAGTAATCTGCAGTTTTTGACCCTTAACTCTGTCCCAGAGTGCCAGATGTGATGCAGACTGTTTGACAACGACAATAGATCTTTACTCCAAAGAAATGTTTGTCAGGATTGAACTTGTTGCGCTGTTCTTCCTTGTGTTACCTCCACCTTGTCCTTCTGCTCTTGTGCGTTGTTTCCCCCCCTCTTGTCCTCGTCACTGCCTGTTTCGATGGCGGGGACACAGTTTCCTGTTTCTGACTCCCTCCAAAATCACCTTTACACTTGAACTTCTGTCAACGATTAATACCAAGCCTCCAAGCAGTATACAAGCACCGGTTCTACCAAGAACACTCTTCATATAACCCATGTGGCCAAACATGTGATGGTCACTTTTGAGTGTTGCTCTCTGAAGTATTTTTGTACTCCCCGTTTTGTCTGCGTCTTTTGTCAATACAGGTTTGTGTTTGTGTCCACGATCATAAACCCACCCTGGTGAGGATACCCTTCTCTCTCAGTCTGGAAATGTGTGTGTCTGCCTCTCTATGGACTCTGGATCTCATAAAACTCACCTCACCTCTAAAACTCAAAACTGACAATCTACCGTGCTGGTGTTCACATTCATATCCTATCCTCAAATCATTTTTTTAATTCTTCAGAACTCCTCCCTGTCTTCGCTTCCTGGTTCATGCAACATGGAGTCCTGAAGCTTAACAATATGACGCATTTGAATATTCCCCCAGTAAGTCCCTTGAAATGTTTCAAGTGACACTACAGCTCAGTGTATGTGGTTGGATTTATCACTAAGATGTGCGAGACGTACGATGGGTGAGTCAGAGTGTTTGGGCTGAGCCTGCAGGATCTCACACAGCGTCAGTCCCAAGGTTGGCCAGAAAACTCCAAACATCTGGATCCAGCCTCCCTCCTTTCACCAGGGGAGACCCAGCTATCACTAAACCCACCAATCCACCGTGTAAACAGCTGGAACATTGCATAACACGTGGTGGGAGTGAAATAGCCTCAAGTTCTTTGAGAAACCTGAAGAAAAAAGATGACTTTTTCTCCACTTGCGCAGTTTGGAGCTCCACAGTCATTAACGCTCGTGCGGCCACGCGTTCATTCATCTGCAGCAGCCAACGAGATGCGGGGCTGTCGGGCTGCAGCTCAACAATTTTCAATTCCTTAATAATTTATTGACGGCGAGCAGTCAAATTGCATATCAATAATGTAGAAGGGCTCAGTACAGTGTTGATACAAAACACCCTTTCAGTCGGGTTCATTGATGCTCACAGACCTGCAGACATATGTACTATGTTCAGTCCCACGTGGTGCAGAGCTGGCACATTGCATGAATCCGATCTGAATCAGTGAACTGTGTAATGTTTGTTGATGACGGAGAGTCTAGAAATCTTTCTCGTGTTTTCTTTTGTGATTGTGATGCAGGATAAAGCCCAGAATAAGGCTTTTATAAGGGGGAGGGGCTGGGAGAGAAAATCATACGCTACAAAGACACTGATGTGAAAAACTGAATGACACATTGATTATATATTTCCAAACACCTTCAAAATGTTGATTTAAAATCCTTTGCTCTTTTAATCACTTTTCCAAACCTGTGAATAAAAGTTTCTAACATTTCCCTTAAATGCACGACTGTCTTTGCTCTCTATTCCATTGGACAACTATTATGTGTGTTTGGGCGCAAGCCAATCACACATGTCGCACAAATTGAGTGACCAATGGCGGATTTCCATCTAGGTCAGCATCTTTTATTCAGGAGGCACGCGTACACAGTTACATGCCATCCCGCCCCGGGGGCCGTGCAGAGACCCACTCTGCCACTGAGAGATGGCCCACCATTTTGTACTGTTTTGAAAATGATCTCCATGCATGAGATTTGCTGGGGGGCCTACGAGCTCTTCCCTTTGTGGTCCATCCCAGTTTGGATTTTTTTTCCCCTGGCTGGTGTCTGTGTGTATCTGCATGTGCAGGGCATGCATGGTGCCAGGCAGCATTCGTGAGCGTGCATATCCTTGTGTCTGTATTCAGTCGGTTGTTTTCGCTCGTTGCAGGGACGACCAACCAGCGCGATGAAGACGTCTGATGCCCATCCTGTGTCTGAAAGTGTAGAGCACTGCTTCACAATACAAACATTTGTATATGTTCAGTAGATGTTCAGCCTGTGTGTTCGTGTGTGAGGCAAGGTCAACGGTAGAACTAGGCATTTATTAGGGTCACCGGACCTGTTCATGACGCCACACTGGTGCACTGCATTGTAATGCCTCGCTTATTATTCCAAACCAGTAGCACAAGATCTTGTTCGGGATTTGTTCTGTGGGATGAAAAAAGGGCATAGTTGGCGTATTGCATTCAAAAGAAATCAGCTGACAAATAGACACAATAAAACCACAGTGCATGTACACAAGGAACAACAGTATGTAAAGTTGGTCATGAGGATCAATGATGCCACTGCACCAAAATGCAAAAAGCTGCCTCTCCCAGCCGCTGGTTTCCCTCCACAGACTTAAAGCAGCTAGAAAGCAACGAGGTAGCGAGCGAGAGACGGAGAGACAGAGAGGGAGACTAGGGATGTGGTTGCTATAGCAACCATCTGGTGGGTCTGAACTGTTTCTCCCTGGCATTCATTTCATCATATTGAGCCTCTCCGTCTCTCTTCCTCTCTCTTCCTCTCTCTTCCTCTACTCTCACTTTTGTTTATCCCTCTCTTTTCCTCCTTCTCTCCTGGCTCTCCATCCTGTCTCTCTTGCCACTCTCCCACTCTTCCTCCAATCTGCCGCCCTTCCTCTTTCCTCCTCGCTCCACACTTTCCTTGAAAAGAAGAAATAACAGTAATCGAGGGAGGTTGTTTAATGTCAATGCGGAGTGGTCCTCCCATCTCTTTCTTTATGGCTGTTTTTTTAACACTCTGCCGTCCTGACACTCCCATCTGTTAAACCTGCAGTCTCTTATCCTTTTTCAGACAAGAACAGGACATGAGAACAGTGTCCACAGTGGCAGACTTTGGGCAGGATTAGTTTTTTTAGGGAGATGAGTGAAAAGCTGGATTGATATCAGAGAGCAAACTTGCCCGAAAGATTGACGTCATCAGCAATCACGATTTAGCTGCAACCAAAGTGGATTTCACTACCATATCATAGGCAGGGTGGTTTCTTGTTCAAATGCTCTGCTTCACCTATATGCTGAAGAAACCATAAAACAAAAAATAAACTTGAGGTGAAATCCCAGACAGGGTTCTGGTGTGTAAAGGGATATTTATTTATTTTTCCAAGCAGGACTGTATTTTTCCTCATCCCCCTCTTATCAGCAGTTGTCCTTGTGAATTCCTAGTGGGGTATCAATCAGCAGGAGAATACCTGATCCCAATGCCAATTGAGCTTTGCTACCACCACACACACACACGCGTGCTTGCGCAGACACACATAGACACAGGTTTGCGCAGCTCTACTTATTAGGACTTTGTATTGACTTCTTTTCATCATGGACAGCCGGACCAAAACCTTATTCCTCACCCTAGTCAGGACCTCAGTTTTGACGTTTTCCCTTTTGCTTAGTCCCCATGATCAGGTCCCAGGCTCCTGACAAGGTCATTGTTAGTTCTGAAAAAAGTCCTAAACATACACAAACACACACACATGCAGTGGAATCAAATGCAAATGCATAACCCATTTGCATGTCACAAACATTATATAAAAGAATCATATAAAGCCCATTGATTCATGGCAAGAGAAGGAGAGTAGTTCGGCATGTGTGGTCACCACTGGTATTTCCCTGCTACGACATGTCAGATTCGGGAATAATACAGAGGGGAGGGTTACACTGGCTTTTTTGGGGGATTACTGTGTGTGTGTGTGTTTGTGTGTGTGTGTGCGTGTGTGTGTGTGTGTGTCATAAAGTGTATGAAGGGTGTGGTTTTCCTCCTGGTGTCGGTCACCAACGGACGATCTTCCCCTTCCCTTCCTCCCATCCATCTTTTTCCTCCTTAGTGACTTCAAGTTGCGCCTCTTCTTCCTGCGTCCTCCTCCTCTTGCTCATGTGTCGCAGCTACATTAGGTAACCCAAAAGTTACCCTGATGCTGACATCTGTTGGCTTCCCTCTCACAGCACCAGTGAATGACCTCTCATCAGTCTGTGTTGTTTAGTTCTGAGTTAGTTCAAAAAAAGCTCCCTGTTACATTCGTGGTAATATTGGAGGATCTATTCATTGTGTAGCTGGATTTCTTCATCAGCTCATAGATACGCAGTTATCTGTTGCGAACTATGAGGAGTATGGACAGCATCCAGCAATTTGACCAGTGTATTAAAATATCTGTGGGAGAAAAATGTTTGAGAGACGTGCAAATGGATACCTATGGAAAAGTCACTTAAACTTTGCGCTAAACTTTATATCAAACATTGTGATTGAATGAGGTGTCCGTCTTTAGAGGATTTTCAATGAGATTTCAATCTAGGTGTGTTTGACTCCACCGTGTTGCCCCCCCCCCCCCCCCCAATGCAATTTGAAACAGGACTTAAAGGTCAAGCATGTCTGAAGAAAGAGACAAGTTTGGGAACCTCAGAATTACAACCCTGTTCTTTGCAGACGATGTGGTTCTGTTCCCCCATAAGACCATGAACTCAAGAGTACACTGGGATGAGATTCAGCCCAGTGTGAAGAAGTCAGGATGAGAGTTGGCACCTCTATGGTTCTCTGCTCCCTAGGGGTTGGTCAGAGTTGCTGGCCCAACTTAAGGCATATCTCAGGCTTGTGTTAACAAGTAAGCAGAACGTGCTTAACGCAAAGCAGTAATGTGTATGACTGCTGTGATGAAGAAGAGGCTGAGCCAGACAGCAAAGCTACATATTTAAGTTCTGAACATCACCGATGGTCTTGAGCTCTGGGTGGTAACCAAAAGAATGAGATGGTGGATAGAAGCTACCGAGATGAGCTTTCTCTGTGGTGTGGCTGAGCTGATCCTCAGAGACCCCTTATCAGAGGTGTTCGGCCATCCGTACAAAGCTTGGAATAGAGCCACTGCTCCTTTGCGTCAAAAGGAACCTGTTGAGGTGGTACAGGCATCTGATTGGGAGCCTACTGGATGCCTTCCGTTGGAGGCACACCCATATGGAGGACACCTCTGGGGTAGACGCAGAACTCACTGAAGGGATTATATATATCACATCTGGCCTGGGAACGCCTCAGGATTCCCTAAAAGGAGTTGGAAAGAGTTGCTGAGCAAAGAAACGTCTAGAACATTCTGCTTAACCTGTTGCCAATATGACCCAACCTCAGAGAAGAGGAAGAAAACGGTGGAATACAAACATTGTCTGTTGACTTTTTAATACTCTGATCTACCTTCCATCTACATGTTTCATTTCTTCATTTCAAATCACATATGTATACTGTAACTAACCTGTTAAGACGTTGCAGGTAAATGTCAAGAGCTGTAAATTATATTCAAAGTGGTGCTTCTCAATAAATATTTCCCTTCCGGCGATATATTGTTCAGTGTATCAGTTGTTCTGCGAGTAGCTTTTCTGCCACATTCTGATTCTAAATAGAGAACAAATGCAAGATTCATATTATAAAACAGAAATTCTCCACTTTGGTGAGACTCCTTTGATAATCTTTGATATCAGTTGATAGGGTCGATGTTAGGACAACGTCTCATTTAGTGTCTCAGCTCACTGGAAGGGCTCCTCTTTGTTGATGTAGTTTTTGTGTTGGACACCTGGTTGTCAGGATTCTGTATGATGCAGTATAATTTGACCACAGTCGAGAGCGATGTACCTGCAATGGATGTAAAGAAAAAGGAAAAAGCTAAGAAATGACAACATTCCCAACAAAAGCTGGACACTACGAGCTTCACTGCATTAGTATTTACAGCAGGACCATTTTGATTCTTTCCTACTCTTCATCTCTTGTGGGGTTTTTCAGCAGCAAGTCACTGCTGAGGTCTTACGTGTTTGGCTGTGGATGTGTAAAGAACGATCACAGCCGACGTTAATTCAGTCATACCAGGCTTTCACTGCAACATTTACGTAGGATCAAGATCAACCACACAATCCTAAAGTTTCACTCCCTCCAAACGAGGAGCGTAACCTCCTCTCGTCCTGTGTGCGGGGATAGGCTGTTACTGCAGAGAGCGTCATGGTTGACTGCTATTTTGAAGGCACTATTTTGGCAGGATAATGCGGTAACGCCATGGAGTGAATAGGAGGTCTTGAGAGAAGAGGGCACAGATAAGAGAATGGAGAACATTCCATTAAAGATAGCGATGTTATCAAGCCGAGGCTCGGGGAAGACGGTTCTGCACCGAAAAAACCCACCGCAGCCCCACATTGGGTGCAAGGTGCATCTGTTACCATGGTACCCGGCCCAGGCAGTCCCTTTCATGTCTGTCAAGACTGGGAAGGGAGAGACGGGCAATATGTTAGTCTCGCCTGCAGTTGGAGCTGAGGCACAGTGACGTGTGTGCTTATATGTGTGTGTGTGTGTGTGTGTGCTCATATGTGTTCTCAGTCCAAATCCTGGTGGTTGGCATGGGGGGGGGGGCCTTTAAGATGCTGTACACTGACAGAGGCTTGTCACGTAACATGAATCATTTAGTCACCACAGCAGAGTTGGAAATGTCACGTCTCATCAGTGTTCCTCATGCCTCGGTGCCCCTGCACCATTTACATCTCTGGCGATGGAGTTACAGGGAGGACTTGATTAAAGAGACGAGCTGAGATTTTTGGTGCAAACAGACATTTATTGCATGGGGAAGCAGTGGTGTACATTTTCCCCACAGAATCATTTGCAATACTGTAGCACTTTTCTGAAATCGTGGTTTTCCTGCGCAGCGGTCCGAGTGTCTCTGTGCTCTCCTTCAAACAAATCACGACAAAGTATAGATTTCATATTTCCGTAGCTCTTCTTTCGGATCTCTCCAACGAATGTGACACTGCTTCCTCAGTGGAAAATGCTGACTTGTCCTTCCTTGGCGTCCACATAGGCGATCCGTTAACAGCAGGGTAAACTGTACAAGGGACATCTCTGAAAGTCAGTCCAGCTATATCTGCTGTTGTCTTCATCCCTCCGATACAAAACTATATTTTTGTGTCTTTGCTACAGTTTTAAAACAGTTAAAAAAAGACAGAAAGCAACATCAAGTACATCATTCCGCATGGTAAACCACAATCAACACTAAACAGTAAATAGTAATTTGTCAAATCTTTATTACAAGATATTAGGCCACTGTACAAATCAGTGTGAATCGTACAGTACAACGCAGAATTAAGACTGTTTCTCGAGGTTTGTCATTCAAAGCTGTATACGAGGTGCTTCAAGAATACACAAGAGTTTCAGAACTTCTGCCGTGCATGCATGATTTTATATTTGCCATGCATGAGTTGGTATTTCAGTGTTTTAAGAAAGAGCCCTAAAAATGGCAACCCAACAAAACAACTGAACTGTCCGAGTAAATGTATAAAGCACAAAAAAATAAATAAAGAACAAGTTATCCGGTACAGTATATCCCTCATGATATTTGGCACACACGATAATGCACAATGAAATATAAATAGTTTATCAATAGGGTGTGTACAGTCAAGTTACAGTATCAACCAATCCAGGTGAAAGCCTGGGAAGCTTACAAACAGGTGGGAGGTACACTGTATATAAATGACTCATTAGCTGCAAAATATGGTAACAAAAAACACTCAGGCAACATCGAGAATTGTTAAGTGAAAAAAAACATCACTCTCATTCGCTCAAAGTCTTCTTGACATACAAAAAAAACCTCTCCTTGGGCCTTTAGTCACTGCAAAAGACATATTCCAAAGGATCAATAAATAAAGTCTTCAACACAGAGAACAAGCCAGTTTACCGATTCCCACTTTGTGCAAGAAAATATGGGCTACCCTCTCCATATTTACAAATTCTATGAGTTATTTTCCCTTGATCAAACTGAAGAGAAGAAAGAATGGTACCATAGGTTTAATAGATAAGATATAGGAGAAGTGTGTGCTTTAGTTTTTATATTAGATTTATTTCTGTATCCTGTCCCTGATTTCTGCATTTTAACAGCGCCGCCTCCTTCCTCTACATCGCACCCCCCCCTTGCTTGTTGTCTTCTTCACTTTTGGATCTATGGCGAAACCCTGTGATCGAGGGCATTTGTGTATTTGTATGTATAAATATATATATGTGTGTGTGTATGTGTGTGTTTGTTGGGGGGGGGGGGGGGTCCACCTGGGGGTCTCCTTCGCTGTCTCCTTCGCTGCCATCTCCCACCCCTGCCAGTGTGTGTCACCCGGATGGCCATGATGACTGACAGGGAGAGGAGGGTGTGGAAGTGCTGCTTGCTGCCACATGAGAGAAAGTGCTTATATACAGTGTCTTTGGATTAAAACTAGTAAATATCGCCATTAAAAAAATCTTTTTCAAGAGTGTCTTTTGGGGGATGGTGAGACGAGCGCTCTCTAAGCCTCTGGCGGGGTCTTCTCTGTTCCATTTTTCAGGGCTTCGTTGTCGCCATTCTCATCCTCGATCACAACTGTGGATGACAGAGGAGAGAGTTAATGAGAGATGGGGGGGGGGCTCGTCTTGGTGTGGCGTCTTGGAAATTCTCCATCAACTGACAAGGGGGGGGGGGGGAGCATTAACGCCTTGGACCATGAGCACTACGCTGTATGGGCAGAAGTGGTGTATGCACACATGAAAGAATAGGAGCGTGCAAAGAGAGAAAGAAAAGCAAGGTTGTGTGTGTTTGTGTGTGTGTGTGTGCATGTGATGCACACTTGAATTGCTGCATGTCTTCTTGCAGTGCACCTGCAGATGCAATGTCTGTGCAGTGTGCATAGTGTGTGTGTGTGTGTGTGTGTGTGTGTGTGTGTGTGTGTGCACTACTGTACATGCAACTGTGTGCGTGTGTGTGCATGTATGTGCCACCACAAGTGAGTCTTCTCATCAGGACAAACACAAGCAAAAGGCACGAGCCGCCTGGATCCATCGTGCAAACACAAAAGACAAGAGATCACAATAACACTGCATCTAAATCTTAATTACACCGCACGTTCACTGGGGAGGGGACGTGCAGCACCGCTGGTAAGAAGCGCGGTTCAGAGGCGGTGAGGAGCACGCACTGCGCATCCAAGTTGTGTTGCAGTGCGAATACAAGATTTCAAAACGCACTCATGCAAACAAAAGACCATTCCTGTGATCATGCACCCTGATGGAGACCGTGTCCAGGCTTCACACGGTACACCACCCTCCACTCCACTGTGTGCGCATTCAACACATCCACATGAGGGGGGGGAAAACGCCTTAAATTATATATTTACCCCGTTTGCTCCTTCCTATTTGTCCAAGCTTCGGCGGACGCTTGTTCTGCGAGCCATTGAAGAAGTTGTTGGTGTCTTGGAGACGACAGGTGAAGGAAAGGTGTCCCTCGTCGCCCTCATTTCCATAATGACTCATTTTCTCCTCGTTGAAAGGCAGCACTTCCGACATCTCCAAAATGCGTCTTTTCTCACCAAGGCGCACGGACTGAAATGTGCACAGCGCGTCTCCAAAGCTGGAACTCCTCGTCGTGTGTCTGCACAGCCAAACAAATGGGAGGTGGAGGGAAACAATGCAATGTGCTGACACGATCGAGCCCTTTCTGTTTACCCCAAAGACACGTGTGGGTCTTCGTGGAAGGTGCGCAGCTCAAATAAAGAATACAGTGTACAACAGGAGAAAAAAAATGTCCTCAGTTTCTTCTCTGGTGCAGCCTCGGCAACATCATTCAAAATAAAATGTCCAGGGGTTGTTGTTGTTGTTTTTTATTCTCCCTCTTTCTCTTTGCGTATCGCTTGGAAATGGAGGCGCACGTACAATGGAGCTGGAGCGCCCGCTGGTTTCGAGCGGCTGAACCCGACGCACGGAAAATCTGAGGGAGAAATGCAAATCGAGGAGCGACGCAAAACACGGATCCCGGGGAGACCTGCTGGTTAGGGAGCTGCACGGGGGGTTCTCTTTCTGCTGCAGCCCAGTCAGAGAAGCGTCGAGCGTGGAGTCGTGGCGCACGAATGCTCCACTCTCCGGGATCCGGGAGGCAAATCAAACCAATGACGAGTGATTTATTATTAAGAGATGGCACGCAAATGCATGAGCCAAGTCAGGTTTGGTGGGAAAACGTCGTTTTTACGCACCGCCACTCTAAAATCCTCAAACCTGGTTGAAAATAAAAGAAATGTTGATATATATTTTTTCCATTTAGTGGGTTTAAAGAGTGTCAGAGCTCACCAGATGATGGCGGTATATTCACAGACTGAGGATGTGAGTTTGGGGCCAGTGGTGCACATCCTGAGGGCCTGCACTGTTTTCACCGGCTCTTCTAGAGGGTTGGATGGAGGTTAAAATGTCAAACCTGGACATCAGGGACTTGCTCTAGGAAACATGAAATTACCTGGATATTTGTTATGTAAATCTCAAACTGGTGTTTTCTTTTATATAAATCAAAAACGCTCCTTAATCTTCATATAAATCCCCTTTAAAGACACTAACCCGTACAATTACCTCCCTCTAAATCTTCTTGATGATGATTGATAATGTCTAAGCAATACTTGTCATTTTAGAACATGGGACTGGATTGTGAATATCCGTTCTTCCACACTAGCTGGATGATAAGTGGCCAACTACCAGCAGATGTTAGGAACATATCACCAGTGGTGAACCTGAGCATCAATGGATGTTTCAGCCTTTTAACCACAAGGCATGCACCCTCCTGCTGAGGTCGGCCCACCACAGGCTGACCAGACCTGGGTGTATGTTACTGACTTGATTTCATAGACCGTGTTGGCAGCTGATCTCTCCCATATAGTCGAGGGTTAGGGTAGATGATGTCACACCTTGTACAGATTGTTAAGCCCTGTGAAAAAATTTGTATTTGTGCTTTTGGGCCATTAATATGAAATGTTATTTGATTCATAGCAGGCGTTCAGATAACACACTTAAACCTAACAGGATCCAGTCTGAGAAGGTCTTCGTGTTTTGTTACCACACAGAGTCAGATAGCGGACGGTGGTACCGAATCTGGTTTGCCTTGTTAAACGAAGCAAACTCTCATTGGTTTTACTGGTGTCTGTGCTGTTTACATAAGTCTGTGTCTGTGAGCAGCTGCACAAAGGGGTATAGAGTAAAGGGCACGGAGCAAAGGACAGTGATTGAACGGTGACAGCTCGTGGACTCTTTCTCAGGTGACCTTAATCAAATATCATCACACAGACAATGAAATGAAAGGTGATATCAGCCGTGACACACCTAATCTCCGTGGACCCACAGGAGCCACGATTTTTATCAGAGGCTCACCTTTCATATCAGAGCATCTCTCTCAGTTACACAAATGTTGTTTCACCACATGTGGTTGTGTACACATCATTTCTGAGTTGTGTTTTCTTTGTCATGCCTTTAACAGCAAAGCTGGGTTACTTTTGAAGAGTGGACACAAACATGAAGAAACCTTTTTTAATAAAGCAGCACCTGTGGAGATCTGTCAGTTTATGTTACCTACAGTTTTATTTGAGAGGTTGGTTCCTAAAATCCTTGAAGACTTGGTATCAAGAATTTATTTATAACATAAAATAGCAATGAGTAATAAAGCAGCAATCAAAGTTGAAATACAGAGAAAAAGCAGTTCTTGCTATTATTTATTAGGAGTATTAAACAAAACTCATCATCTTACACCAAAAAAACTAAAACTCTGCAATACACTTTGAAAAAATTAGAACAGATCTTAAGCACCACAGGGTTTGAACTCCCCAATGAGGAGCAGCTGTGTGTAAAGCGCAGCCTCAGATCAACAAGGAGAGCTCCCGGACGTCCCTGAGGCCACGTTCATACTCAAAATAGCCGTGATTTAAACAACACAGGGACGTGCATGCGTGGGTTCATTTTGTGTAGTCCAATTGGAGGAACCACAGATGTATAATAGGAGACATTTACAGGACTCAAAGATGGCCTCTGTTTTTTTTAATAAAAACCATTTGCCTATTTGCATGACCCAAAATAGTTTTCAAGGTTTGCTTTGTTTCTCCCAACGGCCCCACACGTGTGTTCTCGTCTGGCTCGTAAAAACTCACAATGCGATGAGTCATGAAAATGATGCTCATTTCCTTGGCCCTGAGAGAGATAACATGTTGCTGTGAACTATGCATTCAGGTGAGATAAATGCAGTAGGCCCTCTGTGGAGTCAGAGTTTGGTTTGTGCATTGCAGGCAACAAAATGGATTCACCATTTAATTTTGACACAAATCATCCCACACATTTTCTAAATCTGAATATTTATTGCCATTCAATTTTGGTACACAAGTTCAATAATGAAGACTTGGAATGACACATGAACAGTAGGTTTATACACTGTGCCCCCGTTTACAGCCAATCTGACAATATGAGATGGATCACCTTTATTTAAAACATTATCAGAAAATTCAGATCATGACCGACTGAAAACACATCTGCCTCTAGGAGAACTAAATCTATGGATCTAGTCCAGTGGATGAGAAGCTCTTCACATTTTCCACAGAAGCAGCTTTAACCATAAAACTTTGATCATCTTAGTTTTATACGTTTCTTTCATATTTGGGGCAGCGGATGTAGGACCCATAGATGGTTTTATTTATCCACCGGCGAAATTTGGACACCACCGTGTAGACTCCCGGGAACTTAGCATCCCCGCAGCCATTGCCCCATGAGACCACACCGTAGACACGCCCCCCGCACACCAGCGGGCCGCCAGAGTCACCCTGCAAGGACGAGACCACACCCTCCATCATGTCACATGTCGTCAAGCTGCTTTAATGTCTTCGATTGGTGTTACAGGATACACTCAGTGATACAAAGAGTCGTAGCAGTCAGGCCTTGGTGGCGTCAAACGTTTCAAAAAGCATTTACTACTCCAGTGGCTCAGATGTCTCCGGCCTCTCAGGTCACTTCTGTGTGGGAGATCAGGCAAAACACTGAAGACTGCTAAAACAACTTCAAACCAAAGAAATATTAAACTGAAAAAAAGTGGCTGGTCTACAATAACAGTACAGTTCCAGCAGAAAAGCTCAAAATAATTTTTCAGGACAGGTGCATTCAAAATATCTGTTGCCCTTTTATAATGTCATATGGCCTTCTAAAATCGTCTTTCTTCTACTTCTTGTACATGTAAGCACACAAAGTTGCCTACTGTGCCATTAAATATAGCACTTTTAATTCTTTCATTCTGCTTCTTACCTTAGACCAAATATAACATATTGCTATATCACACACTGAATTTCATGTATTTTCTCAGAGGAAGAGATTCTTTCATAGCCAAATCCGTGCACGCAGTTTGTTTGTGACAACAGATGACCGTCACTGTACCTTTAATTGACAGCAAGGTTTTCTATCCTGGAGCTATTTCAGGGTTGCTTTGTTGCCTCTTCTGCAACTTTCATAATACAGTTCCTCAGGGTAGACCGCCACGTCTGTTTAATAAAAGCTTGTAGCTGAACTACGCTGACATGATGAACTGTATCCACAGTGCCATAGGGATGAGCTTCCCAAAAACTGTTATTGTTTCGCTCTAATGTGGGCTGATGAAAAGCGTAATCCCCCTGTGCCATTTCATACACACTGGGAACCATGGCCAGTGCCTTGGAGAATATGTTATTTCAATAACAGATTAATGGCCTTTCAAGGATCAGATGATTATGTTGGTCCCCATGGGCCAGATCGGACAGATCCCAACACCCACTTCATCTCAGAGCTGGAACTGTTCACATTTATTGCTTGACACTAATGACGGAAGGTTTGAAAGGATTCGATCCGTACCTTGCATGCATCTCTTCCTCCAGTCCTGTAGCCGGCACAGATCATGTTTGCTGTGATATTTCCATTAAATGACTCACTGCTGTTACATCTTGCAGTTGAAATAATGGGCACTCTGACCGTCCTCAGGATGAAACGGGCCTGGCCTTCACCCAGCCTGCTGTAGCCCCACCCAGACACCCGACACACCCGGCCTTCAACTACACCTGTCCCCTGCCTGGGAAGAGGCACCAGCGACACATATTGGTTCAGCACCATGGGGGCCCGCAGCTGCACAGAAAATCAGAACAGATTCTACGTGAGAATCTGACAGTATCATCATTCTAACCATTTTGACTCTTGAGGAGGTTTAATATAGCAAGTTCTTGAGGCAAAAATGGTTCTGTGAGGTCACACTGACCTTGACCTTTGACCTTCGACCACCAAATTTAAGGTGACCCTTGATTCCAACTAAACTTTTGCACCAAATTTGAAGAAACTCCCTCAAGGTGTTTGTGAGATGTTGTGTTCACGAGACCAAAAGCACATTTTTTTAAGGTAACAATGACCTTTGACCTCAGAAATCTAGATAGGTCATCATTGGGGTCCAGCAGAATGTTTGTACCATATTTGAAGAAAACCCCAAAACATAATTCCTCCAGCCACTGGTCACCATAAAGGTAAAGATCTATTGTTGATCAAAGTATATTTAACATTTTGTTATCTTGTTTTTGCCTACTGGGCTGCAGAGAATAATGGTAGACTGGTGAAACACAGGACATGGAGCAAAGCAGAGTTATGGAACGATGAAATAGACACTGATAACACTAATAACATTGTTGTCCAGATCTCTGTTTGTGCACTACCTTAATGAGCATGATGTCAGCGTTGTTAGTGCTCCTGTTGTAGAGGGGGTGGGGGACCAGCCTGTGGGGTTTAGCATACTGCTCATAACCCTCAAAGTTATTCACAATGTAGTCGCCCGCCACAATCATCATGTGTTCTGCCCTAGAAGACAAGCCATTTCAATGTTATACCATTTCCATCCACAATTATAAGACAAGATGGATCATGGTCTTGAGATATGATCGTTGCGGAGCACTTCTAAGAAAGAGATGACAACACTTTATGATATTTTAGCTTCTTATTTTTTCTTCTTTTCTGTGACAATATTACTGAATCAGGTGACATATCATTAGGCAGGCAGGCTAGGGGCGATGCTGAATGACATTCATTAATAATTATGGCCAGTTTACAAAGTCACAGAGTGAGCCCATAGGTGACCGCTGTGAAGCCATGAGGTGTTTCTCTGCCAAGGAACAGCTCACTGTGTGCAGACAAGGCTGGGATAGTATAACAGAAATACAGCCAATTTTCTAGACCCTCTCTCTCTATCTCTCTCTCTCTCTCTCTCTCTCTCTCTCTCTCTCTCTCTCTCGAACACACACACACACATACACACATACACACATAAACACACACACACACACACACACACACAAATACACCAAGTTGATGTACCAAGGTCAGCCTACTCGACTGTATTCGTGTGCTGTCTGACTTCCCTGTAAAGAGGTTTACAGTGCGTCATGATCAAGCTGTATCATTTGGACGTTAGGCGTAGCAGAATGGATGCTTGCTTTTAGGCATCTGTTGGGACCATCTGCTCACTAAATTAAATCATGCTAACTTTGCCTCTACACACTGACTTCTACAGATTCTACTGAAAGAATGCCAGAGGAATGTCATTGAGTCTCCAGCCAAGCTGGCGGCTAATAGGCACAGCGGTGCTTTGAACTAAATGTAAATGCCGGCATGGTAACAGGCTCACAACGGCAAGACAAACATGATGTTGTTCAGCAACAGTCGTGTTCATCATGTTCACCTACTTCGTTTGGTGTGTTAGCATGCTAATATGTGCCAATCAGCACTATGATGAGATGAGGCTGATCTCAATGTCATTATATTTTGCATTTGGTCATATACCAAAGTATGGGATCACCTAAGTCGTTAGAATTCATCATCTGGGGAGCATGAATACCATGGTAATCCATCCAACAGATGTTGAGATATTTGAGTCTGGACCAAAGTGGACAACAGACTGGCCAACATTTCCATTGATAGGCCCATAGCACAGACATTACATTTCCACATTCAACCATAAAGAAGCATGTATTCCTCTTAGCACAGAAATCATGAAAAGGCAGCTATAATAAAATTCTTACCCGATGTTACAGTGTGCTGCTGTCAGCACCCAGTACCTGTGAACCAATGATCCACCACAGAAGTGCTGGCCCCGGCTGCTCTGCAGTGACACAATGTATTTGATGGAGTTCGGTGCAGCGGTGTGACCACCTACGATACGGCCCTGCATGAGCACCCGGCCTGTGTGGAAAAACATACACCGACAAGAAATGGAGGGAAAAGGAGCTGTGATAGATCGATTATAAATAGTTTAATGTTTTTTCTGGTAGAATGTCTTCCTCCCCAAATCCGATGACATGTAGATTAGGGTTAAATTAAATGGAGTCTAAATTAACTGTAGTGAGAACGATGTTGTCACCTTAATCGCTAAATATCCAAAACACCCTTCAAGTGACACCTCCCCAGGTATGGATTTCAGTGACACTTAAAAAGCCAATCTTAACAAAAGAGAAAAGTAAAGAGCGAGCCCCCCACCCCTTCCTATTTATCCAACCTATGGTTCTCTGTCGGAGGCCACTGTGTAATGAATGTTATCCAACATAACCTGACCTTCTCACACCAACACTTCACTCCCTGAAACATTAGAGTGTGGGGGCTCTCCCTACACTGTACCTGCCTTAAGTAACAGCTCGTCCTCTGTACATTGCCGTCAGGCTATACATTAAGACATGGTGGGAACAGGAGTATTTCCTCTGACAGTGGATGGAAATGTGTTTGAATTGTAGATGATCACTAATGAGGAGTAATCACAAATTAACCTGGTGATCCTGTAAAATTGATTAAAGCCATTGAAAAGAATGCAGTTATTTTGTTTATTAATACAGAAAATATGAAACTTATTTTGTACGCTGAGCTTAAAAAAAAGACTAGGAACAGGCTCGGCAAACTAATTAACAAAATCTACCATCAAAGCAAAGGTTATCATCCCCTAATTGTTTGAATCCATTACACTAAAGAATCAAAATGACAGTTTGCAGTTTTTATATTCACAAGAGCAGGCTACACTTTGCAGCAGATACGTCCCACCCTGTCCCATCAGGCCTCTCGTCAACTCTCGTGAACGTGCACTGACTCACAACTGATAGACCATCTTTTTTGTGGTCTATATTTGCTCACATGCTAACTTTTGATTGAATTGTCTCAACTTCAGTAATGTATGTCTCTCCGACTGAAGACTCCGGTCATGCACACCAGAGCACAGACTGGGTGGACAGGCAGCACGGTCAGGTATGTGGACCAATCATTTCATTCGTTCTGAATCAGACGTGTTTACCACAGTCCTGTGAGGGCCAAAACCGGCCTTTTTCTTTTTTCTTTAAAGAGAATCTCAACAAATAAGATTAAAAAAAGTTTCACAAACATCACACCATCCCTACCTTAACTCTATTAACCCAGTATTGCCTTTAATAAATAAAATAAATAAAAAGTAATAAGAGAAACGGAAAACTGGACATCTCCTTGAAATGCAAAATAATCCAACATTTACCAACAAGCAAAGCAACACATATTCTCTTCTCAAAAGTGATCCGAACATGTACTCACTGTGGACGGCCACGAGGTCAAGCAGCACAACACATGAACACATGAGGAAGTTCATCATCGCTGCAGAGGTTACTGGAAGCAGCGCACCATACCAGCATCGAAATCACTGCAGCCACACGACCGGCGTCCTCCGCTCCTGGCTGCCCCAGTCTGACCATCAGCTTCTCTCTGAGAAAAGTGGGACTCAGTTTCTTCCTCGGGAAAAAAAAAAGGTTTTTAATTTCATCGTTCATCATTTAACACCGGGGGGGTTCAACACTGTAGCACTGATTGAAAAGGACAAGAAATGTGAGAGAGCATCAAAGTTCACCTTCAGAAGCTGCTCAGCCCCCCCCCCCCCCCCCCCCCCCCTGCCCCTCCGGACTTGTCGAAAGGGCTTTACATTGTTGCCATGGCAGCACGGGGTACTGTGCCGGGCGGGTTCATCCATACTGTATCAGCACGCTCCGTCTGTGTCATCATCCGGGCTTATCTGTGCTGGAACGTTTCAATGGCCCACTGTGTGCACGAGAATAGCTCTGTGTTGAGCCAAGACAACGCCGAGCTACTCTGTGTTCCTCTGTACCGACTCATCACTCATCATCAAATCCACTTCAGCAGTAGTAATAACTCTATTATTATTATCACTCTGATCATCATCATCACTATCATCATCATCATCATCAGCCTTCTGGCAAGTCAGCAGCCCCTCTCAGCATGGGAAGAGAATCTCGCCTGACCTCCTCTTGTCCCACATTTAGAGCGAGCTGAATAATTGATGCTTCACCCGGTGGAATGGGAGAGACGGCTTTGTGTGGCCTCCTGTGGTCCGGTGTTTCCTGGACCAACACTAACCCAACATTACAGACACTCACCTTCAAGCATGAGGTTATGTCTTCTATTGCTTTAACGCAGACAAATATTGCAAATATGCAAGAGTTAAATCGGAAGTTGGTGTTTACAATAAAAAGAAAATTTTCTATATCTATTTTCCATGAGCTACAGGTTGCATGATTGGATACATGTTATGGAAATCAGATTTTCAATGAATTTATATGGGATTGTAATATACTGTGCATCATCATAAGGTGTTTATACCTTAAATTTCTCACAATATATTTCGCCATTATAGGAAAAGATAAAAAGAAACACAAGATTTGTACGACTCAGGAATCAAACACACATATTTCATACATTCCTATAGGCTGTCTTACACATGAACTGTCT